>NC_041385.1:584421962-584459403 GCF_002162155.2 Triticum dicoccoides
AAGGTTTTTGCCATCTCAACAAAAAACATGATTTAGACATATGGTACTATATAGTTGAGTTGATAAAGGCCCTATTTTTTTCCATCATAGTATATCACTTACAAAAATATGCCATGTGACAGCAACCAAGAATTATGTGAAAATATCATCATTCTATAAGAAACATATCACTTATACTATAGAAGTACTAACAATTCTACAAAATTGACATGGGTATACAAAATGCCATGGCAAAAATTTAAACTCATTGATGTCTACTAGACAACTTTATTCTTGTAGACTTTGTTGGGCCTCCAAATGCAGAGTTTTGTAGGACACTAGCAAATTTCCCTCAGGTGGATGACCTGAGATTTATTGATCCGTGAGAGGTGTAGAATGAAGATGATTCTCTCTCAAACAATCCTGCAATCAAATACAAAGAGTCTCTTGTGTCCCCAACACACTCAATACAATTGTCAGTTGTATAGGTGCACTAGTTCGGTGAAGAGATGATGATAGATGGGTAATATGGATGATAGAAATAGATTTTTGTAATATGAACAATTAGAAACATCAAGGTAGCAAGTAGGAAAAGGCGAGCAAAACGTTGTCTCAATGCTTAGAAATGAGGGCCAAGGTTCATACTTTCGCTAATGCAATATCTCAACATCATTAACATATTCGAATCACATGCAAATCCCTCAAAGGGTGGCAAAGAATCACTCCAAAGTCTCTATTCCTATCGGAGAAAGTATGATGAAATCACGTAGTTAGTAAACCACCTCAAAGTTGTGTTTCCAATCAATCTTATTGTAATGACCCGATCTCGGCAGGGCCCCGAATCTCCATGCTTCATGTGCCAGTCCCTTGATCGATTTCTGGCACGCATAGTTCACGATGAAATACCAGAAAATAACACACGTCAAAGTATTACATCACAGATCCAGACTTGAATACATTACATACCTGCTAGCCCAAGGCTAGCTTGATACATTATGCATCGGGACATAAAATAATATCTTGCGGTGCCCATCCACTCATAGGCAACAGTTGAGTATAGCATCGTAACTCTACTTTGCATCTCTCTTTCGACATAGAAAATCCTGCAATATGATACATTGCAGCCACAAGGTTCAATACATCGAATGTATTGGCAAGTTACAAACTTTGAAGTAGCAACCCTACGAGTGTTCAACATGTCAAGGGAAGTGTTTTTCTTTTTAGTTTCTAAAAACTTATTCCTTTTGCTTCTACTTACTAGTCAAGATATTTCAACCACAGTTGCCTTACTGAATGAATTAGCTCTTCTCCAATTAGTTTACCATGAGAGCCCCTTAGGAATCACGTTTACCCAAACATTACCATAAGAGCCCCTCAGGATCATGGTTAAACAAACACTGCCACAAGAGCCCCTCAGGGATCGCGGTTAACAAACATTGCCATGAGAGCCCCTCATGATCATGGTTAATCAAACATGTCCAAGAGAGCTGCTCAGGATAGTGGTTAACAAGCACTGCCATGAGAGCCCCTCGGGGTCATGGTTTTTCAATCACAACAGGGTCAAACGTTCTTGTCCATGATTCACACAAAAGCCCAACAACAAAGGTAACGTAAGATTCAACAACAGGTGGCTATCTTGTACTGGTTTTGTAACTTTGTAAGGTAAACAGGGTAGAACAAGGTCAAGGGTGCAACTTGCCTGGTAATCGTTGATATTCCTGACATAACAAATCTTGGTAATTGATGAAGTTCTTCACACACACACAATCTTGGTAAAGCTACCCTTCGCTCTTCGTACAATCTATCATAAGTAATGAGCAATCATAAACAACAATACAATACAAACAAACATACAACAAGTGTTGTGCATGGTGTTAGTGTCACTATGTTGCGAGATCATGTGTCATGTGTTAACCCATAAGAGTTTGGAAAAACAACATAGTGATTGTTAATTGGAATACATATGACATAAGGGTTCACATGCGAGTTTCAATTCATACGGGTCCATCACATAAGGATTATGCGATGTCAAGTTGTGGTTGCGAGATTATGCAAAAGGAATCTTGCAACTAGAGTCATGGTCTATGAATCTTGGATAGCCAAGTTCATGTTCAAGTTTGACTAACAATTCAAACTTGTTGACCTTCCATGGACTTGAATACACACAATCTTGGCTAGGTTTCATTTAAGTTTCACTCGTTGATCTTGACTTAAGTTGGGTTTTATGTTTGGATTAGTTTGAACTCTTGAACTTCATATTTGAATTGCTTTCAAATAATTTGAATTAGGTTTAACTAATTTGAATACGTTCATCTACGTTTATTAAATTGGTTGGCTTATAATGCAATTTGAATTTATTTAGGGTTCACCTTATTTGAATTCAAATTGAATTTAGTTTAAATGATACTTGAATTTGAATTCAATTTAAGTTTAAAATGTTGAATCTAGTTCAAGTTCAAAATATATCTTAAATTGGGATTAAATAAATGACTTCCAAAATTTAATTTAGGGTTTAAACCAAATTCAAATTATTTTATTCTCCCGAAAGTCAAATACAAATCCAATATGACTACTAAAGTTTATTTATTTAAATTAAGGATAAACTAAAGTCAAGTTTAAATCCAAAGCATTTACTAAGTGCAATTAGTTTTCAAATTTTACTTAAGTTTGAACTAAATTGAATTTAAGATTAATTTCCTAAAAATAATTACTAGGTTCAATTTAAATTACTAATTTATAAGGCAAAAGTTTCATTCAAATTAAACCTATGGTTTCAAGGTTATAACCAATTTGAGTTTGAATTAAATTAAAATTAAAATTTCTAAATTCAAATAATAATCTAAGATGGTTACTAAGTTAATTTTAAGTTTGTGACTTAGTTGCAAAATAATTACTCTAATAAACACTTTATTTCAAGATTAAACTAGATTTGGGTTTAAATACTATTTAAATTAGAGATACTGTTTAAACTATATTCTAATTCTAATTTTAAATTATTTAAATTTTGGGCTGCAATATCTAAGTTGAAACTATATTTCACCAGATTAATTTTGCCAAAACAATTAATTTAATTGGACTTCTAAAATGCAAGCTATGTCCATTTTAAGTTCAAATTCATTCTGTTTGAATTCATATTTTAAACTATTTAAATTCCAGAGACGGGACGGTCGGAACCGGATCCACGCCATCATTGTTGCCCCTCTACTGCGGATGCACTGCAACCACTGGGAGAGGAAGAAGCACCGACGACAGGTCGAAGACGGGCACGCGTGCATCGGTGTTGAACATCGTTGCCTCTACCATGGATGGCCGCAGCGAGCCCCACCGCCGCCCACGGGGATCAACCCCTGAAGCACCGGTCTGAGACCGAAAGTTGATCGGCGCCAAGACGACGATTGGCCGCCGACGCAGCTCCTCCTCTTCCGATCACCCATCTCACGGTAGGAAGGTGCACGGGAGCAGTGCTGCTTGCGCCATCGGCAATCTACTCCACCTCCTCCACTCCTCTCTGCATCATCTTTGTCGCCTCCACGGGCACACACAAAGAAAGATATGATTGAGGGGATAAGGGGAATGAGAGATGGACACATTCGCCACGGGTTGGTTTACGGCAAACGATACCCCCCTCCTCCTCAACTTACGTGGTTGTCTATGGCGCCAAGATTAGTATCATTTAATCGATGGTGGATGCACTGTTCGCTGTGAAACGGCAAAAAGTTGACGTTCCCCAGATAACATTTTCCTAAGTTTTCAATTAAACCTGAAGATATTTGTTGGAAAGAAGGAGAAAGGTTTTTTTTTCTTTTTTGACGGGAAGAAGGAGAAAGGGTTAGCAGACTCGACACGGAAAAAACTTGCAGAGAACGCCTGAAAAGAAAGGAGCGGCGTTCCTTAAAAGAAAAACAAAGGAGAGGCGAAAAATCAAATGAGCAAGAGGAATTAATTAAACGGGAAAACGAGAGAAAGAAAACTTGACCAAACATCGCTGGTCAAACCAGAGCAACACCGCACTGCCTATAAATCCTCGCCACTACCACAAACTGACACCAAGAAGGCAGGGGCACCAGTTCAGGACACTCGCCCGCTCTCCAGCTGCCAGATCTCCAGCCCCAGGAGCTCCGAAGCAGTCTCTCCAATGGCGGTCAAGGTCTATGTCGTGTAAGCATCCGCACCACAGTCTTCTTCTACCTAGGCCCACATCCTAAATTAACTGATTTTCTTGGTCTTGTTCGGTGTATCCCTGTCCGAAGATTGGCCTTCTTTATCCCCCTAATGGATTACGATATTTCAACAATCTCAAAAGTCTTCCTAATTTACGCATTTGGACTAATTCCCGAGATGAAGTATCACTTTTAGTCAGGTAGATGCCGCACGGCTCTGGTTTTTTACCCCTTTGTTCGTAGGTAAGATCAGTAGATTGGCAGATGTTATTTCGTCAATGCGCGCCGATTATCTGATCGCGATGGGGAGAAAATGAGTCGGAGGAAAAATTGGACTCCTAATAATTCTACAGTGTTGATTTTTCGGTGCCAGGGTCTCGATCATGACGGTAGGTTTCAGTCCCTGATGGAACTGATGCGTCAATAGTGGTGGGCTCCGGCGCTAATTGTGCTGCCCTCTTTCCATGCTTTTTTAATGCGCACCCCGGCGATTCTGCCCCAATTTTTCAGTTCCACTGATTGGCCCCAAAATTAATTAGTGACACACTGACGCTATTAGGTTAGAGCCTCATATCCTGTATCATCAGTGCAGCTCCTTACATATTTTAGTTGGGGTGGCTAGGGGTCAGATGACTGAAAAATAACTGTTTTCCTTCTTTCACATCAGGCTCTCCCTCTTTATCACACGCACATGTCTTTATATTACAATAAACTGAAGTGAAGTTGGTAACTCAAGTGAAATGTTTATGGTGTCTTGCAGAAGATACATGTTTAATCCTTTTCTATCGATCCTACCATAGTTAACATTTTATCCCTTTTAGCTATTGTGGGAGTTTCTCACATGCTTATATAATATGAGGTGATTAAACTATGGATGTCACTCTCATTGTTTTGATGTGCAACATTTCAGTCTTTCCTAATTTTGTATTCTCAGTGAAACATTGGTGATTTTGATTTCTGTGGATAACTTTTTTTGTGTGGAAATCCACCATTTTATCGTGGTACATTCATGTATGCTACCCTGTTTTCATATGAGCTAAAGGCCAACTGATAAACAGTACCAAACTGAAAGAACAGGAATTTATATAGACTACTGAAATAGTCCAAACGAATCATATGTTTGAGTGAATGATTTTTCAGAGAGAAGTGATACCCTCTGCCCCTCTCATGAATAACAGTTTAATTTCAAACAGCGTTTGTACAAGCCAGGCTATTGTTTTTTACTATGTTATGCCCCATGTTCAAGTAGTTACTTAAATTATTTTGGTCGACAACTGACCGGTTTAGCACTATCTGATGGAAGTTTTTCTATGGCCGGCCTAATGCAAGTCTAGATCTTAGAACTATGTACATGTATTATTTCTGACATGGACTTTTAACTACCAACCATGGAACTCAGCAACCCTGCAGTTTGAAACATCTGGATATTTTAATGCACATTTACACCTGACAATAGATTCAAATATTTTAAATTTTATTTGTTTTATCACTTCCTTGTGCTTATTAAGTCTTAGCTATGATGTACTTTTGTGGTTCCACCACATGCTTGTTATTTAATGTTCTCTTGAATGAAAGAAAAGTGAAAGAGATATGCTAGCAAATATGTTTCCTTCCTCGTCATCTTTCTGGAAAATAACAAAATTTTAAGAGGTGCTTTTGGATCCACATATCTTATTCTCCCTTTTAGATTTAATCTTTCCGTTACTTGCAAATTAAGGCAAAGGAGTATAGTATGAGTGATGATTATATAAACGTAGGCACCTTTAAGTATTTGCCATACAGTCCTTGAAATGTTTTTCTATCTGTCTCCTTAAAGATAAGCATAATGATCGCTAACATATGAAGTATGGACTATGAAAGTTTTGAAGGAAGCACAAATAAATAAACATGGCAAATTGAACAACAACGTTAAGCATTCCTACTCTCATAGAGCGAAATTTGTAAAATGCACTGTTGATTCTTCCACAGGTACTACTCCATGTATGGACATGTCGCTAAACTAGCTGATGAGATCAAGAAAGGAGTGTCATCAGTTGAAGGTGTCGAAGCTAAAATATGGCAGGTTGGTCCCTGTAATCTCGTGTTTTAGCTCGCCACATTCTAAAATGCATGTAGACCAATCATCTGAAAAATAGAACATATCAGACACCCCAGATACCACTCTGGCTATGTTGCTTCCAAGACTACTGTACTAAGTTGTTCGAATTCTTATATGTAGAAAATTAATACAGAGTGCAGTTTTTACATACATCACTCTTCCTCTATTGTTATGCTAATCTTATATCGCTCTTAACATCTGAAAGGTCCCTGAAACTCTCCCCGAGGAAGTACTTGGAAAGATGGGCGCGCCTCCTAAGCTTGATGCCCCAATCATCACACCACAAGAACTTGCGGAGGCAGATGGGATCCTCTTTGGTTTCCCTACAAGGTTTGGCATGATGGCTGCGCAAATGAAGGCATTCTTTGACGCAACCGGTGGCCTGTGGAGGGAGCAGAGCCTTGCAGGCAAACCTGCAGGCATCTTCTTCAGCACCGGTACTCAGGGTGGCGGGCAGGAGACTACAGCGTGAGTCTCATTCAGCATTGTGGTGTTTAAAAAGAAAAGCCTCGTAATGAAACATCATCATAAGTTGACCTTATCATTTCTCTTTGTGCTCCTCTCCTCAGGTTGACAAAAGTAACCCAGTTGACTCACCACGGCATGGTGTTCGTTCCCGTCGGGTACACCTTCGGTGCCAAGCTGTTCGACATGGACAAAGTTCAGGGTGGCAGCCCGTACGGCGCAGGCACATTCGCCGCCGATGGTTCGAGGTGGCCGTCTGAGATGGAGCTGGAGCACGCCTTCCACCAGGGCCAGTACTTTGCGAGCATCGCGAAGAAACTCAAGGGATCTGCTTGACCTCTGCTGTCCGCACATATCGTAAAGAAGGCATTTACATGGGCTCCACCGTATTGTCAATAGCTTGTTCTCTTCTTTTGTGGGTTCAGAAATTTGTGTCTCTGTGGAACTTCTATTGCAGCATGCGTGATATATGTGCTTTGATAGATTGGTTATATAGTTTGGAGTTGGATTGTGTCTACCATCATGTTTATATAATAATTGATTATCAATGGTTGTTTTGGCTGTCACTCGTGGGCATAGCAGTACTGTTCTATCTTAGGCCATCCTAGACGATAGTTGGACCAAGACTCTGTCCGATGCCATAAGATCAACACCCTAGAAATGGGCTCAAATGGGCTGACTCTGCAGGCTACTACAGCCATGAATTTGCTTCTGTGAACCGCCGGATAAAATTAAATAGTTTTTTTTCCTTTGGCTATTCTAGGAGTAGCAGGATTTGAACTCTGTACTCAAGCGTTGACGACAGTCGCTAATAACCACCAGGTCCAGCTCAGATGGTTGACAAGAACTAGGAAATAGTGCTATTTGACCTTCCTTTAGTATAAACTAGAAGTGTGACCCGCGCATTTGCGCGGCTAGATTTATCAACTACATTGCAATTGATATGTCATTCCCAGTAAAAAAAATATTATACTAAATTCAAAATATTTTTCAAAGGTTTATAAGGTTGTGTTGAGCGATGTTTCTGAGTGAAGACAAAAGAAGGAAGACATTGAGGTCTCAATTTCAACATTGAAATCATGTACTATTCTTTCAGTTTTCCATTTTTTCAATGATATATTAGTGTCTATCTTTTTAATAATATTATCCTGTTGAAATTTAAAATTATAATTACGAATATTTTGTTGCACATATGTAACATTCTGACCCTTTTCCCACTTGTATTTGTTTTGATGCATACAGATTCTTCTCTAAGTGATGTTTTTTCTCGCACTCTTATTTGATTAATGGTTGATGCAAGTTGGTAAGTTGAGACGTCGTTTCTAATGCATCATTCTTTACTAATTGTTCAGAACTGATGTATATATAGTTTTTAAATATATTGTTATCATTTCTTATAGATCTACCTAGTTGTAAGCAACAGTTCTGGTGAATATTTCCTATTGTAATCCGGCCACAACTCATCAACCGATCAACGTTACTTGGGACAAACCTTGCAGCATAGAGGTTTTATGAATTTATAAATCTTGACTTTTTCTTTGTCTTAAATTCTCATTTGTTCTTTTTCTAAATGTAAAATATAAATAAATTTGCTTAGAGCATTGTGGGCGTGTATTGGATGCATCATTCTGTCTTGCCTTTCTTTTGGCCAGATCATCATCATTGTTGGATAGATTGCCATCCTAGCTTTTGTCTGCCAGCCGACGTCCATGCATAATATTTCATTCCCAAGTGTGCATAAGTGAATTGTGTAGTGATTCTTGGGTTTTGAATTAGTCTAGCTCAGGGAGCCCGTACGGGAGTATGGATGAGTCTCTGTGTGTCTCATTTGTTTAGATATAACAATCTTGTCGGCTCGATTAGGTTGCCTTGCCAAATCAATCTGGGCCAGCTTGTACACGGGATAGATATTCTATATTTTAACATTGTCATATAATTCTATAATTTCTTACAATGCAAAGATGTAGTTTTTGAGATGGGTATAAATAAATAGTAAATACTATATAACTTCTGTTCCAACATAATGAAGGGACGTGATTCTATTTATATGAATATACAGATTCTTTCAGATAACAAAATGGGAATACAAAGCATAGAACTCTAGAATATATGAAATGATTCTTGAACTTTTTCCCAAACATAAAAAATATGTAATTGCGTATTTAAGCATTTTGATTTCTTTGAGATTAAAGTTGATATGGATGTTTCCCTGATCAGATGTACGTGTCGTAGCAGGATATGATTGTTTTTTGTCTTTGTTATTTCCCTGTATAGACATATACGCACGTCACCAGATGTTTGTATGGAATTTCGGTAGTTTCTTTTTTGATTTTTTATTTGATGTTCACCTTTGTGGATAAATTTTATATTTGAACTCCATGGTTCAGACACTCCTCTCTACCAAAAAATTCCCCATGGCAGAGAACTGACATGCGTTCATATTTATTATATCTTCAACTTTGATCATAGATAAATTAGCTTTTATTTTCTCCATCAATTAAACTATGTATCCAAAGAGAAAAATTTGTTTTTGTTCTGAGAATTTGAATATAAAGAGCATTAGGCATGCATCGTCCACTGAGGTAGCCCGACACGTGTGGACTCTATCCTGACCTGAGCATGACGGTTATAACGTAACATGGAATCGCTCATACCTGGTTGCATGCTACGACGGCGCATGTATGATGTGAATGAGACGGCTGTATGGTTACCTTCGTCGACGCCGCCACCGGCGTCCACTTTATTTGCCGGCTGGCTGCTTCGGCTGTAGGATTACCTTCGCCTTGTTTCGAGAATTTGTAGATAAAGAGCATTAGGCATGCATCGTCCACTGAGGTAGTCTGACAACGTGTGCACTCTATCCTAACTTGAGCATGACGGTTATAACGTAACATGGAACCGCTTGTACCTGGTTACATGCTACGACAGTGCATGTATGATGTGAATGAGACGATCGTAGGGTTACCTTCATCGACGCCGCCGCCGGCATCCACTTCATTTGCCGGCTGGCTACTTCGGCTGTAGGATTAGGTTCGCCGTCGTCGCTGCCGCCGCTGGCGTCCACCTCCTTTGCCGGTTGACTGCTGCTTCTTTTCTTTTTCGTTTTTTGCCTGCTTGCGGCTTCAGGGCCATGTAACGCATTCGTACCTGTGACACAGGTTGTTTTCTCTCCCGAGGTGAGCCTAGGGTTCTTTGCTCCCGCGCTGGTTTCCAGCGGCGAGGCGTCCTGATTTTTATCAGATCACGTTTGTGAGAATTGAAGGCAAGCCTCTGCTGTAATTGGGAAATCAGCCGGTTCCTGTGCTAGGAGCCCAATTAGGTGCCCGTGTGAGTCCTGAGCACCTGCTGGTTGTTCCCTTACCACCTATCGTAACCTGGCTGAGAGATAGGTGGAGTTTTTTTTTCTTTTTCTTTTTCTTTTTTTTAGATGAGATGAGATGGGTAGAGGTTGAAGAAAGAAGGATATATCTATGACTTGACCTGGTTTCGTAGATGCCTATGCTAGACAAATTTTTGGACGTGTCAAACATTGACTCATTGTTAATCAGAATACCTTTTTTTTTGAACATATAACTAGTACAAATGCCCGTGCGTTGTACTGGGCGATCTTTTTATAAAACCTGCTCCTCTCGAGTGCCACTGTGTGCCACTTCTTATATCCAAGACAAATGTAGAAAATAAGGTTGTTAACAATCTAGTTAGCTAGAGTGATAATCTCTTCTCTCGGGACTTCGACTGGTGCACCCCCGATCCGGGTATTATCAAGATCACCGCCGAGTTGACAATCAACTTCTCTCTTCCTAGCGCTCCCTAGCGCTCCCTCTCCCTAGCGCTCCCTCCCGCCGCCGTGCACCACTCCGGTGCCGGCGTCCACCCACCTCCCCCGCCGGTGGTCGCTCCGGCCCCGGCGGCCACCCCCTCTGGTCCTTCCCTCGCTCCTCCCCGAGGTCCATGGCGTCCAGCCCGGTGTCGGTCGGTTCCTCCTTCAGGCCCAGCGGCGAGCGCCCCATCGTTTCGGGCCTTGGCCTCTCGGGCAGCTCGGTGTCGTCGGAGGGGCGCGGCCTGGCGGTCGACTCGAGGGCGGCCTCGGCAGATCTGCCGGCGGCGCAGCCGGCGGTTCGTTGGTCGCAGCCTAGGCTCTCCAAGAAGGAGCTTTGGAGGCGGCGCCGGGAGGAGCGTGAGCGTGCACAGGGATCGGCCGCAGGACAGCAGCAGCGACGCGAGGTGTCGCCGGAGATGGCCGGACTCTGTTTCAAGTGCTTTGAGGAGGGGCACCGCAAGATCGACTGCACTAACCAGGTGGTCTACCTTCGATGTGGTTTGCCGGGGCACGAATCCAAGGACTGCAAGCGCCCCCGCAGTCCGTCGCCCGAGGACGAGTTGCGCAGGGCGGCCTTGGCCAAGGTGGCCAGGCGAGGCGTGGCGGGCCAATCCGGCCGCGCAGCGCAGGGGACCAGAGGGCCCCCGACCCCGCCGTCACCGCCGGTGTCCGTGGGTGGTGCCGCACCTTGGCCTGCGTGGCCAGCGCTGCCCCGCCCCAGGATGGAGGCTGCGCAGCGCGAGGAGTTCTTGCCTTCCGAGCTCTGCGTTGTTCGGCGGATGCGTTCCATGGAGGACTTGGAGAGGCGGCTTCAGTTCGCGATGGTGGCGTACGTGGGTGGTGCGAGGCGCGGCATCCCCCCGGAGTTCGTGGTTGAGGCGTTGGGTGCAGTGGTTGGCATCTCGCCGGAGTGGTTCTCGGTGCATGAGTACAGACCAGAGGACTTTCTGGTGGTCTTTGCGAGGCAGGAGCACCGCAACAGCGTGGCGCGGCCATCGATTGATCACAAGGGCGTAAAGCTGTTCTTCAGGCAATGGGACCGCCAGGCTCAGGCAGTGCATTCAGTGATGAGGTACAAGGTGTCTTTGGTGTTGGAAGGTATCCCTCCGCATGCTTGGGAGAGAGAGGTGGCAGAAGAGCTGCTTGGGTCTTCATGCTTGGTGGATTCGGTTGAGCCGGAGACTAGCGTGAGGCGCGATCTCTCTGCGTTCAAGCTCTCGGCGTGGTCGGCGGAGCCTGAGAGCATCCCACCCTTGCGCTGGCTGGCTGTGCCTGAGCCAGGGCTGGTTGCACCGCTCTCGGATCCGGAGCTGCTGCAGTACAAAATCTTGATTCATATGGATTCGGTGACTGAGTTCGATGGGGCGGATGAGCCATGGTTCCTGCGAGCTTCTTCAGATAGTGGACAGAGTGGTGTCCCTGAGGTTGACGACGACGGCATGGGCGGCACTAGCGAGGGAAGGTGCAGCCACACTCGCAATCTCAGTTGGCGCTTCGGGGTGCGTGACCGGCGCGGGCTCGGCTCCGGAGCGGGTGCGGTGGTGGAGGTAAGGCAAAGGGCGGCACTGTCGCCGGAAGTGACCGCCGGCGCCGGCGCGGACTGGCGCCTCCCGCCAATGCCCTCAAAGCCCGTGCTGACGGAAGGTGGGGTCACTCAGCCTATCCAAAGTAGGCTGACGAAGAGGATTTCCGCTTTTGACCGGATCGTGGTCACAGAACGTCAGGCGGCCACAGCTGGTGCCCATGTGGCGGGATTTTCGAATGGAAGGAGCGGGAATGGGGTGGCCGGCCCCACGCAATCGGAGGCCCTCCCCCCGTTGGGCGTGCACCTGACGCGGAGAAGGATATCCCCCCCGATCAGTTGGAACCGCCCCGGGATCCGTCCCCTGCTGGTGCAATCGTTGAGGTGACTGCGGCTCAGGTGAGGCCTCGGGATGCGGGCGTGGAGCAGTTGGAGATAATGCCAAGTGAGGCATTGCTGGTGGGGCCACCGCGGCTGGCCACTCGGGTCGTTCCCCGCTATCTGCGTTGGTGGCGTGCGCGCCCGGCCAGACATGCAACGCCGGCTTCCCACGTGGTGCGGAGGCGCTGGTGGGCCGGAATGGCGCACAACCCGACGCGGATACTTTGTCCAAGGAAAAGGTGGTTACTGGGGTGGAGCCGCCTGTCGAGCAGGATGGCCATGCAACGGCTGGCGACGGGTCCCACAGCGCTGGGAATAATGCACCAATGCATGTTGACGCGGATTGTGGGTCCCAGGCGGATGTGAACCATGCAACGTCGCCATGCAGCCTTGCACTGGAGGAGATGCCTATCCAGGGCACTGCGAGTACAATTGTGGTAAGGAATGAGATGCCCGTGCCAAGGGAGGCGGAGAACGTGATTGTGGCCACGGAGCCGAACATTGGCCTGGGGGTGCATGAGGCCGCTGGGCTAAACAATGGCATGATGGTGTCGGTGCCGACGGCTTCTGGTATGACGCCATAAGAAGCGGTGGCGTATGGTAGACTCAAGGCCTTTTGCTCGCATATCATGAAGAAGCTGGCGCCACCTATCCTCAAGGAGATACAGGCCTCCTCGCTAAGGCCGGAGGCGGAGCCATTCACGCCCAAGCGCACGACGAGGGAAGCCAAAAGAACTGCGACGCTGGGCTCTTCGACAGCCACCCCGGCAAAAAACGTGCTGCTTAGAACGCTCGGCTTGGTCCCGGAGGATCTTCAGGTGGATGACTCGGCGGTGCAAGAGTTGAAGACCCTATTCGACTCGCCGCTCCGTGAACAGCATGTGCGTGTCATAGAGGCACTATTTGGCAAGGCCTTGCCGGGGCAGACGCTTGGTACGGGTGGGTCAGAGAGGATTGGCGTGCACTAGAGCTGTGCGTCAGGAGGTGGGCGTGACATCGGTTTACATGGATGTCAACCCCGTGATGACCTGCTGGAACGTTCGCGGTTTGAACAATCCGGCAAAGAGGAAAGCGGTGAGGGAGTTCTTGGCTTCGGTGAAGCCTAACCTAGTGTGTTTGCAGGAAACAAAATTGGAGATTGTAGATCACTTTCTATTAATGCAATGTTGTGGCCCGTCGTTGGACGGCTTCGCTTACTTGCCGGCCGATGACACGAGAGGAGGGATCCTATTGGCATGGGATACCACGGTGCTGCAGATAGATAGCATCCAGAGGGATGCGAATTTCCTCACGGGTTTGGTTCACCCTAGAGTTGGCGAGGATTGGTGGATTTCGGTGGTGTATGGTCCCCAAGGTAATGATGCGAAATCCCAGTTTCTGGTGGATCTGGAGGCCAGGCGTGCTCTATGCCCTGGCCCTTGGATGGTGCTTGGGGACTTTAACATGATCTTGCGAGCTAACGAGAAAAGCAACACTAACATAAACCGCACGATGATGAACAAGTTCCGGAGCTTTGTCGACAGTTGTGAGCTTAAGGAGCTTTATATGCATGGGCGTAGATTCACCTGGTCAAGTGAAAGAGAAAACCCTACGCTCACTAGAATTGACAGAGTATGGTGTCGGTTGATTGGGAGCTCGCGTGGCCAGACTGTTTGCTGCAGGCTCTTTCTACAAGTGTTTCTGATCATGCGGCCTTGCACATTACCACTAGTGCAGCTTTCTGGCCCAAGAAGCGCTTCCGTTTTGAGGCTTTTTGGCCCAAACTTGAGGGCTTCGAGCAAGCAGTCAAGGACGCTTGGGTTTGTGACCCTGAGATTGTGGACCCGTTCAAAAGACTCGACGCTCTATTCAGGAATGCGGGTGTGTCGCTACAGGCCTGGGGGCAGAAGAAAGTAGGCAACGTCAAACTACTCATGGCGGTGGCGACGCTGGTTATCTTCAAGTTGGATCAAGCGATGGAGTCGCGTGGGATTACCGAGCTTGAAGGTTGGCTGAGGCGCACTCTCAAGCTGTCCTTGCTCGGCCTAGCCTCACTGGAGAGAACAATCGAGCGACAGAGATCGAGGCATAGATGCTACGCGAGGGAGACGCCAACACCAAATTCTTCCAAATGGTGACCAATGGTAGACGTGCGAAGAATTTCATTCCCCATGTGCGTGTGGGCAGTGAGATTGTCTCGGAGCAGTGCCGTAAAGAGTAAGTTTTTGCGGATGCCGTCCAAAATCTCCTGGGTTCTGACCATGCGAGGAGGCACACCTTGGATTTGAGGTATTTGGGGATGGAAGAGTCAGACTTGTCAGAGTTGGAAGGAATCTTCTCGGAAGAGGAAGTTTGGAGGGTAATCAAAGAGCTGCACCCAGATTGAGCGCCGGGGCCGGACGGTTTTAGCGCGCTGTTTTATCAGAAGGCTTGGTCAGTTATTAAAAGCGACGTCATGGCGGCGCTAACCAAGCTCGCCGTTGGAGATAGTAGAGGGTTCGCAAAACTGAACCGTGCGCTAATTGTGTTGATCCCGAAGAAACCAGAGGCGATGGAGGTAGGGGACTTCCGACCGATCAGTCTACCGCACAGTTTCTCCAAGCTTTTTGCCAAGCTGTTGGCTAACAGAGTACGTCCACGCATGGCCGACTTGGTGGGAGTGAATCAGTCCGCGTTTATCAAGGGAAGAAGCCTTCATGATAACTACCTGCTTGTGAGGCAAGTGGCGATGAAGATTCGGGTCAGGAAGAATCATGGTGTCTTCCTCAAGTTGGATATCACGAGAGCTTTCGACTCACTCTCATGGCCATTTCTGTTTGAAGTGTTGCGAGCTAAAGGGTTCGGTCCACACTGTCTTGCGAGGATGGCAGCCCTTTGTTGGGGAACGTAGCAGAAATTCAAAATTTTCCTACGTGTCACCAAGATCTATCTATGGAGAGACTAGCAACGAGGGGAAGGAGAGTGCATCTACATACCCTTGTAGATCGCTAAGCGGAAGCGTTCAAGTGAACGGGGTTGATGGAGTCGTACTCGTCGTGATTCAAATCACCGATGATCAAGTGCCGAACGCACGGCACCTCCGCGTTCAACACACATACAGCCCGGTGACGTCTCCCAAGCCTTGATCCAGCAAGGAGAGAGGGAGAGGTTGAGAAAGACTCCATCCAGTAGCAGCACAACGGCGTGGTGGTGGTGGAGGAGCGTGGCAATCCTGCAGGGCTTCGCCAAGCACCGCGGGAGAGGAGGAGTACTTGTGAGAGGGGGAGGGCTGCACCAGAACTTCGTCTAAAGCTCCCATGCGCCTCCCCACTATATATAGGGGTGGAGGGGCTGGTTTCTTGCCCTCCAAGTCCATTGGGGCGTTGGCCAAGGTGGGAGGAAAGAAATCCCATCATTTCCTTCCCCACCGATTGTTATCCCCCCTTTTTAGGGATCTTGATCTTATCCCTTCGGGATATGATCTTATTCCTTCTAAGGGGGGATCTTGTTACGCCTTGACCAGGGGTGTGGGGCCTTGCCCCCACTACCCACGTTCATGTGGGTCCCCCCATGCAGGTGGGCCCCACTCCGGAACCTTCTAGAACCTTCCCGGTACAATACCGAAAAAACCTGAACATTTTCCGGTGGCCAAAATAGGACTTCCCATATATAAATCTTTACCTCCGGACCATTCCGGAACTCCTCGTGACGTCCGGGATCTCATCCGGGACTCCGAACAACATTCGGTAACCACATACAAACTTCCTTTATAACCCTAGCGTCATCGAACCTTAAGTGTGTAGACCCTACGGGTTCGGGAGACATGTAGACATGACCGAGACGTTCTCCGGTCAATAACCAACAGCGGGATCTGGATACCCATGTTGGCTCCCACATGTTCCACGATGATCTCATCGGATGAACCACGATGTCAAGGACTCAGTCGATCCCGTATACAATTCCCTTTGTCTAGCGGTATGTTACTTGCCCGAGATTCGATCGTCGGTATCCAATACCTTGTTCAATCTCGTTACCGGCAAGTCACTTTACTTGTTCCGTAACACATCATCCCGTGATCAACTCCTTGGTCACATTGCGCATATGATGATGTCCTACCGAGTGGGCCCAGAGATACCTCTCCGTTTACACGGAGTGACAAATCCCAGTCTCGATCCGCATAAAACAATAGATACTTTCGGAGATACCTGTAGTGCACCTTTATAGTCACCCAGTTACGTTGTGACGTTTGATACACCCAAAGCACTCCTACGGTATCCAGGAGTTACACGCTCTCATGGTCAAAGGAAGAGATACTTGACATTGGCAAAGCTCTAGCAAACGAACTACACGATCTTTGTGCTAGGCTTAGGATTGGGTCTTGTCCATCACATCATTCTCCCAATGATGTGATCCCGTTATCAACGACATCCAATGTCCATAGCCAGGAAACCATGACTATCTGTTGATCACAACGAGCTAGTCAACTAGAGGCTCACTAGGGACATATTGTGGTCTATGTATTCACACGTGTATTACGATTTCCGGATAATACAGTTATAGCATGAATAAAAGACAATTATCATGAACAAGGAAATATAATAATAATACTTTTATTATTGCCTCTATGGCATATTTCCAACAGTCTCCCACTTGCACTAGAGTCAATAATCTAGTTCACATCGCCATGTGATTAACACTCACAGGTCACATCGCCATGTGACTAATACCCAAGAGTTTACTAGAGTCAGTAGTCTAGTTCACATCACTATGTGATTAACACTCAATGAGTTTTATGTTTGATCATGTTGCTTGTGAGAGAGGTTTTAGTCAACGGGTCTGAACCTTTCAGATCCGTGTGTGCTTTACAAATCTCTATGTCATCTCCTAGATGTAGCTACCACGCTCTATTTGGAGCTATTCCAAATAACTGTTCTACTTGGAGCTATACTAAAAGTTGCTCCATTATACGTATCCGGTATTTCTACTCAGAGCTATCCGGATAGGTGTTAAGCTTGCATCGACATAACTCTTTACGTCGAACTCTTTATCACCTCCATAATCGAGAAAATTCCTTAGTCCACTAGTTACTAAGGATAACTTTGACCGCTGTCCTGTGATCCATTCTTGGATCACTCTTGTACCCCTTGACTGACTCATGGCAAGGCACACTACAGGTGCGGTACACAACATAGCATACTGTAGAGAGCCTATGATAAAAGCATAGGGGACGACCTTCGTCCTTTCTCTCTATTCTGCCGTGGTCGAGATTTTAAGTCTTAACTTCATACCTTACATCTCAGGCAAGAATTCCTTCTTTGACTGATCCATCTTGAACACCTTCAAGATCATGTCAAGGTACGTGCTCATTTGAAAGTACTATTAAGCATTTTGATCTATCTTATAGATCTTGATGCTTATTGTTCAAGTAGCCTAATCCAGGTTTTCCATTGAAAAACAGTTTTCAAATAACCCTATATGCTTTCTAGAAATTCTACATCATTTCTGATCATCAATATGTCAACAACATATACTCATCAGAAATTCTATAGTGCTCCCACTCACTTCTTTGGAAATACAAGTTTCTCATAAACTTTGTATAAACCCAAAATCTTTGATCATCTTATCAAAGCGCACATTCCAACTCCGAGATGCTTACTCCAGTCCATGGAAGGATCGCTGGAGCTAGCATACCTTTTAGCATCCTTAGGATCGACAAAAACTTTCCGATTTGTATCACATACAACCTTTCCATACGAAGACTGGTAAGGAAACTCGTTTTGTCATCCATCTGCCAGATTTCATAAATGCAGCTAATGCTAACATGAATCCGACGGACTTAAGCATCGCTACGGATGAGAAAATCTCATCGCAGTCAACTCCTTGAACTTGTGAAAAACTCTTCGCCACAAGTCGAGCTTCATAGATGGTGACATTACCATCCACGTCCATCTTCTTCTTAAAGATCCATTTATCTCAATGGCTTGCCGATCTTTGGGCAAGTCCACCAAAGTCCATGCTTTGTTCTGATACATGGATCCTATCTCGGATTTCATGGCTTCTAACCATTTGTCAGAATTTGGGCCCACCATCACTTCTCCATAGCTCATAGGTTCATTGTTGTCTAGCAACATGACCTTCAAGACAGGATTACTGTACCACTCTGAAGTAGTACGTATCCTTGTCACCCTACGAGGTACGGCAGTGACTTGATCCGAAACTTCATGATCACTATCATAAGCTTCTACTTCAATTGGTGTAGGTGCCACGGGAACAACTTCCTGTGCCCTGATACACACTGGTTGAAGTGATGGTTCAATAACCATATCAAGTCTCCACCATCCTCCCACTCAACTTTTCGAGACAAACCTTTTCTCGAGAAAGGACCTGATTCAAGAAACAATCCATATTGCTTTCGGATCTGAATTAGGAGGTATACCCAACTGTTTTGGGTGTCCTATGAAGA
Organism: Triticum dicoccoides; assembly: GCF_002162155.2. Classification (NCBI taxonomy): domain Eukaryota; kingdom Viridiplantae; phylum Streptophyta; class Magnoliopsida; order Poales; family Poaceae; genus Triticum; species Triticum dicoccoides. Next base: position 584,440,809 of record NC_041385.1, read on the forward strand.
TGCATTTTATCCGCTTTGGGTTCGAGCTTATCAATCCTGAAAAAAAATTCACATAAGCATCGCAGCCCCAAACCTTTAAGAAACGACAACTTAGGTTTCTCTAAACCATAATTCATACGGTGTCATCTCAACGGAATTACGTGGTGCCCTATTTAAAGTGAATGTGGTTGTCTCTAATGCCTAACCCATGAACGATAGTGGTAACTCGATAAGAGACATCATGGTATGCATCATATCCAATAGGGTGCAGTTATGATGTTCGGACACACCATCACACTATGGTGTTCCAGGCGGTATTAATTGCGAAACAATTTCCACAATGTCTTAATTGTGTGCCAAAACTTGTAACTCAGATATTCATCTCTATGATCATATCATAGACATTTTATCCTCCTGTCACAATGATCTTCTACTTCACTCTGAAATTACTTGAACCATTCAATAATTCAGACTTGTGTTTCATCAAGTAAATATTCTCAACATCTACTCGAATCATCTGTCAAGTAAGAACATAACGATATTCACTGCATGCCTCAGCACTCATTGGACTGCACACATCAAAATGTGTTACTTCCAACAAGTTGCTATCTTGTTCCATCTTACTGAAAACGAGGCTTTTCAGTCATCTTGCCCATGTGGTATGATTTGCATATCTCAAGTGATTCAAAATCAAGTGAGTCCAAACGATCCATCTGCATGGAGTTTCTTCATGCGTATACACCAATAGACATGGTTCGCATGTCTCAAACTTTTCAAAAACGAGTGAGTCCAAAGATCCATCAACATGGAGCTTCTTCATGCGTTTTAAACCAATATGACTTACATGGCAGTGCCACCAGTAAGTGGTACTATCATTACTATCTTTTGGCATGAAAATGTGTATCACCACGATCGAGATTCAATAAACCATTTTTAGGTGCAAGACCACTGAAGGTATTATTCACATAAATAGAGTAACTATTATTCTCCTTAAATGAATAACCGTATTGCAATAGTCATAATCCAATCATGTCTATGCTCTACGCAAACACCAAATAACAATTATTCAGGTTTTAACACCAATCTCGATGGTAGAGGGAGCGTGCGATGCTTGATCATATCAACATTGGAAACATTTCCAACACATATCGTCAGCTCACCTTTAGCTAGTCTCCGTTTATTCCGTAGCTTTTATTTCGAGTTACTAACACTTAGCAACCGAACCGGTATCTAATACCCTGGTGCTACTAGGAGTACTAGTAAAGTACACATCAACATAATGTATATCCAATATACTTCTATCGACCTTGCCAGCCTTCTCATCTACCAAGTATCTAGGGTAATTCTGCTCCAGTGGCTGTTCCCTTTATTACAGAAGCACTTAGTCTCGGGTTTGGGTTCAACCTTGGGTTTCTTCACTAGAGCAGCAGCTGAATTGCCGTTTCATGAAGTATCCCTTCTTGCCCTTGCCCTTCTTGAAACTAGTGGTTTCACCAACCATCAACAATTGATGCTCCTTCTTGATTTCTACTTTCGCGGTGTCAAACATCACGAATATTTCAAGGATCATCATATCTATCCCTGATATGTTATAATTCATCACGAAGCTCTAGCAGCTTGGTGGCAATGACTTTGGGGAAACATCACTATCTTATCTGGAAGATCAACTCCCACTCGATTCAAGTGATTGTTGCACTCAGACAATCTGAGCACAAGCTCAACGATTGAGCTTTTCTCCCTTAGTTTGCAGGCTAAGAAAATCGTTGGAGGTCTCATACCTCTTGACGTGGGCACGAGCCTGAAATCCCAATTTCAGCCCTCGAAACATCTCATATGTTCCGTGACGTTTCGAAAACGTCTTTAGTGCCTCAACTCTAAACCGTTTAACTGAACTATCACGTAGTTATCAAAACGTGTATGTCCGATGTTCGCAACATCCACAAACGACGTTTGGGGTTCAGCACACTGAGCAGTGCATTAAGGACATAATCTTTCTACTGTCCTCATAATTGCTACTATCAACTTTCAACTATATTTTCTCTAGGAACATGTCTAAAATAGTAGAACTAACGCGAGCTACGACATAATTTGCAAAAGGTCTTTTGACTATGTTCAAGATAATTAAGTTCATCTTATGAACTCCCACTCAGATAGACATCCCTCTGGTCATCTAAGTGATTACATGATCCGAGTCAACTAGGCCGTGTCCGATCATCACGTGAGACGGACTAGTCATCATCGGTGAACATCTTCATGTTGATCGTATCTACTATACGACTCATGCTCGACCTTTCGGTCTCCGTGTTCCGAGGCCATGTCTGTACATGCTAGGCTCGTCAAGTTAACCCTAAGTGTTTTCGCTGTGTAAAACTGTCTTACACCCGTTGTATGTGAACGTAAGAATCCATCACACCCGATCATCACGTGGTGCTTAGAAGCGACGAACTGTAGCAACGGTGCACAGTTAGGGGAGAACACTTCTTGAAATTGTTGTAAGGGATCATCTTATTTACTACCGTCGTTCTAAGCAAACAAGATGCATAAACATGATGAACATCACATGCAATCAAATAGAGTAGTGACATGATATGGCCAATATCATATAGCTCCTTTGATCTTCATCTTCGGGGCTCCATGATCATCTTGTCACCGGCATGACACCATGATCTCCATCATCATGATCTCCATCATCGTGTCTTCATGAAGTTGTCACGCCAACGACTACTTCTACTTCTATGACTAACGCGTTTAGCAATAAAGTAAAGTAGTTTACATGGCGTTCTTCAATGACACGCAGGTCATACAATAAATAAAGACAACTCCTATGGCTCCTGCCGGTTGTCATACTCATCGACATGCAAGTCGTGAATCCTATTACAAGAACATGATCAATCTCATACATCACATATATCATTCATCACATCCTTTTGGCCATATCACATCACATGGCATACCCTGCAAAAACAAGTTAGACGTCCTCTAATTGTTGTTGCATGTTTTACGTGGCTGCTATGGGTTTCTAGCAAGAACGTTTCTTACCTACGCAAGACCACAACGTGATATGCCAATTGCTATTTACCCTTCATAAGGACCCTTTTCATCGAATCCGTTCCGACTAAAGTGGGAGAGACTGGCACCCGCTAGCCACCTTATGCACCAAGTGCATGTCAATCGGTGGAACCTGTCTCACGTAAGAGTACGTGTAAGGTCGGTCCGGGCCGCTTCATCCCACAATACCGTCGAAACAAGATTGGACTAGTAACGGTAAGCATATTGAACAACATCAATGCCCACAACTACTTTGTGTTCTACTCGTGCAAAGAATCTACGCAATAGACCTAGCTCATGATGCCACTGTTGGGGAACGTAGCAGAAATTCAAAATTTTCCTACGTGTCACCAAGATCTATCTATGGAGAGACTAGCAACGAGGGGAAGGAGAGTGCATCTACATACCCTTGTAGATCGCTAAGCGGAAGCGTTCAAGTGAACGGGGTTGATGGAGTCGTACTCGTCGTGATTCAAATCACCGATGATCAAGTGCCGAACGCACGGCACCTCCGCGTTCAACACACATACAGCCCGGTGACGTCTCCCAAGCCTTGATCCAGCAAGGAGAGAGGGAGAGGTTGAGAAAGACTCCATCCAGTAGCAGCACAACGGCGTGGTGGTGGTGGAGGAGCGTGGCAATCCTGCAGGGCTTCGCCAAGCACCGCGGGAGAGGAGGAGTACTTGTGAGAGGGGGAGGGCTGCACCAGAACTTCGTCTAAAGCTCCCATGCGCCTCCCCACTATATATAGGGGTGGAGGGGCTGGTTTCTTGCCCTCCAAGTCCATTGGGGCGTTGGCCAAGGTGGGAGGAAAGAAATCCCATCATTTCCTTCCCCACCGATTGTTATCCCCCCTTTTTAGGGATCTTGATCTTATCCCTTCGGGATATGATCTTATTCCTTCTAAGGGGGGATCTTGTTGCACCTTGACCGGGGGTGTGGGGCCTTTCCCCCACTACCCACGTTCATGTGGGTCCCCCCATGCAGGTGGGCCCCACTCCGAAACCTTCTAGAACCTTCCCGGTACAATACCGAAAAAACCTGAACATTTTCCGGTGGCCAAAATAGGACTTCCCATATATAAATCTTTACCTCCGGACCATTCCGGAACTCCTCGTGACGTCCGGGATCTCATCCGGGACTCCGAACAACATTCGGTAACCACATACAAACTTCCTTTATAACCCTAGCGTCATCGAACCTTAAGTGTGTATACCCTACGGGTTCGGGAGACATGTAGACATGACCGAGACGTTCTCCGGTCAATAACCAACAGCGGGATCTGGATACCCATGTTGGCTCCCACATGTTCCACGATGATCTCATCGGATGAACCACGATGTCAAGGACTCAGTCGATCCCGTATACAATTCCCTTTGTCTAGCGGTATGTTACTTGCCCGAGATTCGATCGTCGGTATCCAATACCTTGTTCAATCTCGTTACCGGCAAGTCACTTTACTCGTTCCGTAACACATCATCCCGTGATCAACTCCTTGGTCACATTGCGCATATGATGATGTCCTACCGAGTGGGCCCAGAGATACCTCTCCGTTTACACGGAGTGACAAATCCCAGTCTCGATCCGCATAAAACAATAGATACTTTCGGAGATACCTGTAGTGCACCTTTATAGTCACCCAGTTACGTTGTGACGTTTGATACACCCAAAGCACTCCTACGGTATCCAGGAGTTACACGCTCTCATGGTCGAAGGAAGAGATACTTGACATTGGCAAAGCTCTAGCAAATGAACTACACGATCTTTTGTGCTAGTCGTAGGATTGGGTCTTGTCCATCACATCATTCTCCTAATGATGTGATCCCGTTATCAACGACATCCAATGTCCATAGCCAGGAAACCATGACTATCTGTTGATCACAACGAGCTAGTCAACTAGAGGCTCACTAGGGACATATTGTGGTCTATGTATTCACACGTGTATTATGATTTCCGGATAATACAGTTATAGCATGAATAAAAGACAATTATCATGAACAAGGAAATATAATAATAATACTTTTATTATTGCCTCTAGGGCATATTTCCAACAGTCTCCCACTTGCACTAGAGTCAATAATCTAGTTCACATCGCCATGTGATTAACACTCACAGGTCACATCGCCATGTGACTAATACCCAAGAGTTTACTAGAGTCAGTAGTCTAGTTCACATCACTATGTGATCAACACTCAATGAGTTTTATGTTTGATCATGTTGCTTGTGAGAGAGGTTTTAGTCAACGGGTCTGAACCTTTCAGATCCGTGTGTGCTTTACAAATCTCTATGTCATCTCCTAGATGCAGCTACCACGCTCTATTTGGAGCTATTCCAAACAACTGTTCTACTTAGAGCTATTCTAAATTATTGCTCCATTATATGTATCCGGTCTCTCTACTCAGAGCTATCCGGATAGGTGTCAAGCTTGCATCGTCGTAACCTTTACGACGAACTCTTTTACCACCTCCATAATCGAGAAAATTCCTTAGTCCACTAGTTACTAAGGATAACTTTAACCGCTGTCCTGTGAGCCATTCTTGGATCACTCTTGTACCCCTTGACTGACTCATGGCAAGGCACACTTCAGGTGCGGTACACAGCATAGCATACTGAAGAGCCTACGTCTTAAGCATAGGGGACGACCTTCGTCCTTTCTCTCTATTCTGCCGTGGTCGAGCTTTAAGTCTTAACTTCGTACCTTACAACTCAGGCAAGAACTCCTTCTTTGACTGGTCCATCTTGAACACCTTCAAGATCATGTCAAGGTATGTGCTCATTTGAAAGTATTATTAAGCATTTTGATCTATCCTTATAGATCTTGATGCTCAATGTTCAAGTAGCTTAATCCAGGCTTTCCATTGAAAAACACTTTCAAAATAACCCTATATGCTTTCCAGAAATTCTACGTCATTTCTGATCAACAATATGTCAACAACATATACTCATCAGAAATTCTATAGTGCTCCCACTCACTTCTTTGGAAATACAAGTTTCTCACAAACTTTGTACAAACCCAAAAATTTTTGATCATCATCAAAGCATACATTCCAACTCCGAGATGCTCACTCCAGTCCTTAGAAGGATTGCTGGAGCTTTGCATACTTATTAGCATCTTTCGGGATTGACAAAACCTTCCGGTTGTATCACATACAACATTTCCTCATTAAAATCGTCGAGGAAACAATGTTTTGACATCCTATCTGCAAGATTTCATAAATAATGCAGTAATCGCTAATATAATTCCAACAGACTCTTAGCATCGCAACGAGTGAGAAAATCTCATCGTAGTCAACTCCTTGAACTTGTCGGAAAACATCTTAACGACAAGTCGAGCTTTCTTAATGGTGACATTTACCATCATTGTCCGTCTTCCTTTTGAAATCCATCTATACTCATTAGCCTTACGACCATCGAGCCGTTCTGCCAAAGTCTACACTTTGTTTTCATACATGGATCCTTTCTCGGATTTTATGGCCTCAAGCCATTTATCGGAATCCGGGCCCACCATCGCTTCTCCATAGCTCGTAGATTCATTGTTGTCTAGCAACATGACCTTCAAGACAGGATTACGTACCACTCTGAAGTAGTACGCATCCTTGTCATCCTACAAGGTTTGGGAGTGACTTGATCCGAAGTTTCATGATCAATATCATAAGCTTCCACTTCAATTGGTGTAGGTGCCACAGGAACAACTCCCTGTGCCCTGTCACACACTAGTTGAAGAGACGGTTCAATAACCTCATCAAGTCTCCACCATCCTCCCACTCAATTCTTTCGAGAGAAACTTTTCCTCGAGAAAGGACCCGATTCTAGAAACAATCCATATTGCTTTCGGATCTGAATTAGGAGGTATACCCAACTATTTTGGGTTTCCTATGAAGATGCATTTTATCCGCTTTGGGTTCGAGCTTATCAACCTGAAACTTTTTCATATAAATGTCGCAGCCCCAAACTTTTAAGAAACGACAACTTAGGTTTCTCTAAACCATAATTCATACGGTGTCATCTCATCGGAATTATGTGGTGCCCTATTTAAAGTGAATGTGGTTGTCTCTAATGCCTAACCCATGAACGATAGTGGTAATTCGATAAGAGACATCATGGTACGCACCATATCCAATAGGGTGCAACTATGATGTTCGGACACACCATCACATTATGGTGTTCCAGGCGGTATTAATTGCGAAACAATTTCCACAATGTCTTAATTGTGTGCCAAAACTCGTAACTCAGATATTCATCTCTATGATCATATCATAGACATTTTATCCTCTTGTCACAATGATCTGCTACTTCACTCTGAAATTACTTGAACCATTCAATAATTCAGACTTGTGTTTCATCAAGTAAATATACTCAACATTTACTCGAATCATCTGTGAAGTAAGAACATAATGATATTCACTGCATGCCTCAGCACTCATTCGACTGCACACATCAAAATGTGTTACTTCCAACAAGTTGCTATCTTGTTCCATCTTACTGAAAATGAGGCTTTTCAGTCATCTTGCCCATGTGGTATGATTTGCATATCTCAAGTGATTCAAAATCAAGTGAGTCCGAACGATCCATTTGCATGGAGTTTCTTCATGCATATACACCAATAGACATGGTTCGCATGTCTCAAACTTTTCAAAAGCGAGTGAGTCCAAAGATCCATCAACATGGAGCTTCTTCATGCGTTTTATACCATTATGACTTACATGGCAGTGCCACAAGTAAGTGGTACTATCATTACTATCTTATATCTTTTGGCATGAAAATGAGTATCACTACGACCGAGATTCAATAAACCATTCCTTTAGGTGCAAGACCATTGAAGGTATTATTCAAAAATAGAGTAACCATTATTCTCCTTAAATGAATAACCGTATTGCGATAGACATAATCCAATCATGTCTATGCTCAACGCAAACACCAATCTCGGTGGTAGAGGGAGCGTGCGATGCTTGATCATATCAACCTTGGAAACACTTCCAACATATATCGTCAGCTCACCTTTAGCTAGTCTCCGTTTATTCCGTAGCTTTTATTTCGAGTTACTAACACTTAGCAACCGAACCGGTATCCAATACCCTGGTGCTACTAGGAGTACTAGTAAAGTACACATTAACATAATGTATATCCAATATACTTCTATCGACCTTGCCAGCCTTCTCATCTACCAAGTATCTAGGGTAATGCTGCTCCAGTGGTTGTTCCCCTTATTACAGAAGCACTTAGTCTCGGGTTTGGGTTCAACCTTGGGTTTCCTCACTAGAGCAGCAGCTGAATTGCCGTTTCATGAAGTATCCCTTTGTTCCCTTGCCCTTCTTGAAACTAGTGGTTTCACCAACCATCAACAATTGATGCTCCTTCTTGATTTCTACTTTCGCGGTGTCAAACAACGCGAATATTTCAAGGATCATCATATCTATCCCTGATATGTTATAGTTCATCACAGAGCTCTAGCAGCTTGGTGGTAATGACTTCGGAGAAACTATCACTATTTCATCTGGAGGATCAACTCCCACTCGATTCAAGTGATTGTTGTACTCAGACAATCTGAGCACAAGCTCAACAATTGAGCTTCTCTCCTTAGTTTGCAGGCTAAGAAAATCGTCGGAGGTCTTATACCTCTTGACGTGGGCACGAGCCTGAAATCCTAATTTCAGCCCTCGAAACATCTCATATGTTCTCCGGTCAATAACCAACAGCGGGATCTGGATACCCATGTTGGCTCCCACATGTTCCACGATGATCTCATCGGATGAACCACGATGTCAAGGACTCAATCGATCCCGTATACAATTCCCTTTGTCTATCGGTATGTTACTTGCCCGAGATTCGATCGTCGGTATACCGATACCTTGTTCAATCTCGTTACCGGCAAGTCACTTTACTCGTTCTGTAACACATCATCCCGTGATCAACTCCTTGGTCACATTGCGCATATGATGATGTCCTACCGAGTGGGCCCAGAGATACCTCTCCGTTTACACGGAGTGACAAATCCCAGTCTCGATCCGCATAAAACAATAGATACTTTCGGAGATACCTGTAGTGCACCTTTATAGTCACCCAGTTACGTTGTGACGTTTGATACACCCAAAGCACTCCTACGGTATCCAGGAGTTACACGCTCTCATGGTCAAAGGAAGAGATACTTGACATTGGCAAAGCTCTAGCAAACGAACTACACGATCTTTGTGCTAGGCTTAGGATTGGGTCTTGTCCATCACATCATTCTCCTAATGATGTGATCCCGTTATCAACGACATCCAATGTCCATAGCCAGGAAACCATGACTATCTGTTGATCACAACGAGCTAGTCCACTAGAGGCTCACTAGGGACATATTGTGGTCTATGTATTCACACGTGTATTACGATTTCCGGATAATACAGTTATAGCATGAATAAAAGACAATTATCATGAACAAGGAAATATAATAATACTTTTATTATTGCCTCTAGGGCATATTTCCAACACCCTTCTCATGACTGCAAGCACGCGAGTGCTGGTTAATGGTGTTCCTGGGAGGAGAATTTGGCATGCTAAAGGACTAAGGCAAGGGGATCCGGTCTCTCCGCTTCTGTTCGTGATTGCTATGGAGGCGCTAACGGCGATCGTGGTAAAAGCCACACAAGAGGGCGTGTTGAGCAGCTACACGGGCATCTCGGCTATGCAAAGACTGTCCATCTATGCGGTTGATGTCGCCCTCTTTGTGCGACCATCCACACTGGAGCTGGAGTTTGTTAGGAGAGCGCTGGACATCTTTGGAGAAGCCTCGGGGCTCAAGATCAATTACAGGAAATCCTCGGCTATCCTCATTACAGATGACTCAGATGACAGAAGTAGAGTGGAGAGTTTGTTGCAATGCACCATGGGTCAATTCCCTTGTAAATACCTCGGTTTACAGTTGGCGGTGAAGAAGCTTACAAAGGTGCAGTGGCGGCCGTTGCTTGATCAAGTGAGGCACTTCATCCCCGCATGGCAGAGAGGCCTCATGCAACGCTCGGGGAGGCTGGTTCTGGTGAAGTCGGTGGTGGCGGCAAGGCCGGTCCACCATCTTCTGGTTATGAAGGCGCCTGCTTGGGTCCTTGAGGACATGGAAAGTTGGATGAGAGCCTTTTTCTGGGCTAGGAAAGACAAGGTCCATGGGGGTCAATGCTTAGTTGCATGGAACACTATATGCAAGCCCCTGGTCTATGGTGGTCTCGGGGTGAAAAATCTTCAACTTCAAGCACTCGCGCTAAGAGTGAGATGGGAATGGCTAAGGCGGACCGACCAACTCCGGCCTTGGCAAGGGTTGCATATGATGGTGGATGAGGATGCGAGGAGGGTTTTTGATAGTTTGGTGAGCATCACGGTCGGTAAAGGGGACAAGGTCCTGTTCTGGCGAGACAGGTGGATACATGGATTCGCCGTCAAAGACATCGCGCCCACGCTGTTCCAAGGAGTGAGCGTCAAAGTAAGGAACACCAGGACGGTTGCTCAGGCCATTCAGGGGGAGAGTTGGACACTGGATGTGCAGCTCCAGTTCTCGTTTGGTGCGCTTTTGCAAGCCATGCATCTGAGGCATGCAGTTGCATCGGTGCCAAGAGACGAGCAGGAGGAGGATCGATTTGCCTGGCCACACGATCGCTCGGGTGCATACACGGCGAAATCCACTTACACCCAGCTGTGTCAGGGTGGGTTGCGTTCCCCCATGGCAAATGGGACCTGGCGCAGCTGGGCGCCGCTCAAGTGCAAAATTTTCGCTTGGTTGGCTGTGCAGCACAGATTGTGGACGTCGGATAGAAGGGCGCGGCACGGCCTGCAGGACACACCCTCGCCTTGCTACACGTGCCTGCAGGACGAGGATAACGCGGAGCATATTCTGGTGCAATGCGTCTACGCGCGTGAGGTTTGGCATATGTGCCTGGATTCAATGCACATGAGTGTGGAGGCTCCTCTAGCGAGTGACACTTTCGCTGAATGGTGGTTGAGAGCTAAAGCCACTTTTCATGGCAAGGAGAGGAGGGGCTTCGATACATTCGTCATCGAGACAGCGTGGTCCCTTTGGAAACAGAGGAACGCACGGATCTTCCGTCGACCAGAGCAAGTTAAGGGACCTAGAGATCTAGCTAGTTGGATTCTCGATGAGTTACAAGAGCTGATTCGAGCAGGTGTAGGAGTCGGAGGTCTAGATAGGTTTGTGAGGAGTTGACCTCAGCCCAGTGTTCGGTGTGGTGTTGCCAGTGACGGATGTTCGCATCTGTTGCAGGTGTCTTGTAATTATATATTCTCTCTTCTATAAAAATATGGTACACCATTGGCGTACTCTCGAAAAAAAAGAAAATAAGGTTGCCCTCATTCGCTATAAGGTGAATATGCCTTCATGCTGCCGTAGTTGAATTATCAAGAAGCAATGCTTTAGGTTGAGGTATGAGTCTGATCTTCAGCCACCTCCACAAGAAAACCTAGATCGCCTCTCCTCCTCGTGCCGCCGCCATGGTACACTGTCGGTCACATCCCACACAGAGCCATCGACAATGAGGACGTCCTTCGGAGATGTTGTGCCCTGGTGGGCCGCGCGATATTGAGGGGAGGGCCGGCTACTGCGTGTGCATTGGTGGGTGGTCTGGGCTGTGTCTCAGCTCCAGCGTGTTGGCTACCTTCAGTGGCAGCCTGACCTAGCCTGGTCATTGGAGAAGGGGGCTACATGACGGGATCCTAGGCGGCGACAGGTTCTCAGTTGTCTTAGGATTTTGGACAGGGAACCGAGAGAGCGTGTCATCCCTCCGTAGGAATATGGTTTTCCGTGTCCTATCCCTGTTTCATCACTGTGCTTATTCACGGTCGAGGGTGTGTGGGGCTGTGTCTCTGACAGGATTTTGTATGTTTATGTTTCTGGGTGATCTGTTTGGATTCGATCAATTTTCATGGTCTTGCCGTTTCTACATGCCCTTCTCACATTTTCCTATTCGGGGCAGCGATTTGCTTCACACATTGCGACCAACGACATCTCCTAGTCTACATCAGCGACTTCTCGGCCACTGCTTCCGTAAGCTCCTAGACTGAAAGAAGTTTGATCCGTCTAGGTAGAGGATCATTGGGATGCAGGAAGAACAAGAGCTCGGCTCCCCAGAGATTTGAATGTTTCCGTACGGGTGAGTTTGTAAGGACATGTGTCCCTTAATATTTGGCCTTGGGCCTTATCGCAAAGAAAAAAGGATTTGTCACTTTTTGGACACTGAAGTGTGGACGTGAAGAACATACCCTAACGTCCTTCATCAGCGCCCACTTCAAATTTGCACTGCCATCGGATGGAATAGTACTCCAACTAATCATACTTACAAAGCATGGCAACCCATCTTCTAGCTTACACGTCCTCTAATTCTCAAAAACATGCACCTGCTCTGAACTTTTGAACATTTACTCTGCTGCTCTAAATTTGCAACTGCTTTTCACATTCAGATTTTAGTTAAATGAAAAAGGAGTGGAGGGGAGCAGATTTTTGACAGAAATATGACTTCTAGAACAAAATAATCTCTCCCTCTAGCAAGTAAATCGAACTGCAAAACTGAATGAACCACACCTGCAGCCATACTTTTGTTGCTACCAAGCCAGCCGGAGGCGGACACGGTGGCACTGGTGGCGGCTGACACCGCCGATTTTGGAGCTATAGCCTGCGGTGGACGAGCTTACATACCTTCTCTGGCTTCACGGATCTCGCGTCCGCCATTCCCTGTTCCCCCTTGGCTCCTACCATGTGTCCATGTCTACCTCTACTTCGTCGTTGCTCCCTTCTCGACACGGCGAAGGAGGGGGAGAAGGAGGTGGCGCGTGGAAGCCTTCAACTGGAAATTAACAAAATGTCTAGTTAGAAGTAACGGACCTTTTTATTATCTTATTCATAATCAGACCGTACTCTGAACATAAAGGGCATGCGATCCTAGGACATGAAGCACAACCATCTAGCTAATAGAAACACTCAGCAAAAGCTGAAGTAATTCTGTAATAGTACTTACATATTGCTCCAGCCGTATATCTGCAACATTAAAACTACATATATCCATCTCTTCAAGCACCATAGTTGACCATTATCGGCGCTTCACTGCTCCTGGCAACTTGATGCTAATTCGTAGAAATAGTGTTTGGCCTTATTTTGTAATTGACAGTTATATCATCAGAATATGCAGCTCTGAGCCTCCAACACCTTTCTAGAACAATGAAGGTTTTTTTTCTTGCATTATTCTTAGTTTGAATGTAACAAAATAATCAAAGAATGGAACATCCAACAATGATTTAAACAGCGATTTTGTATGAGGTTTCCATGTGAAAATAATTTTGTTATCCAGACAAAGAATATGGCATGTCTAAAAATGGTCCACCTGTACTGTAATAGCCTACTTGTCAGCCTAATATCTATATCAAGTTATAGATAAAGGAAGATATACCGACCGATGCAATAGATGTACCCAGAACTTCTTCCCAGGCGGTTGATGTAGGCATTAGTACGTAAGTTAGGCCAGTACTGTGGTAGTGATTCCTATTTGATCCGTGAAAAATCTGCAGCCCTTACTTTCAACTCTGAGGTTGGTACTTTGATGCAGTTGCTGAGAAATTAAAAGATGGAAACACCGTAAAAAGCTGCTCAAAGAAGCTTATGACGTAGTTCATACGGACAACCATATCGATCTGATGAAAAAAAATAGGATTCGATAAATCTAGAATCTTGCTTCATCGATAATCAAATTAAAGTTCAAATGGCACAAGAGATTGTTGAGGCCCCATTTGCCAATGCAACCTGAAAGGCAGAAAAGATGAATTAGGAGGAAACATAAATCAAATTTAATTGTCTAAAGTTTAAGAAGGTGTGATGTGATTACCAAACAAACTATAAATCAGTACCAAAAATAAACTAAGCCCTAGTTGATTGACGTTTTCACGAAATAACATAAAAATTGCGGTGATCATACCATTGAGTAATAAGCAAACATATCAAACATGTTGACACAAGGTTTCCATTCATAAACCACAAATTGATTCTCTCCCCCGCACCTTTCTTCCTCGGCAATCATCGGATGTCACATCCACCATTGAAAACCACACTGCGAACCATGAAACTACTGTACATAAATTATGACAGATGGAGTAATTAATACTTTGAAAGACAGCTTTCAGGCAAAGCAATTAGCAGCCAAACGAAGTTGTTAGTTACTACATCAATGGACCAAACGCCTTCAAGCTATGAGCCTCCTTTACCTCAACATTTTTTTCTTCCCACAAAAGCAAATTGCACGGACAAGGACATTACATCCATCTCCCTGTTGCAATGTCACAAATGTACAACCAGTTTAATACAAACAGAAAGCTAATTACGGACATCAGTGGACTATTCCATAAATGAATTGTCAACCTACTATCAATGTAACTGCTACAGGAACCAAGGAAAGAAATGAGCGATACACTAATTTCAACATCACAAGCGGCTGCATGAGAAATCAATCTCCAGAAGCTTGTCTTACCAATCCTGCAGAATAACCATCATTTGGAGCCTGTCGGAAGAGAATGCATCACTACTATTCTGCACAAAATAAACCAGTATTAATCTCCATTCAAATTTATTTTTTCTAAACTCTCTCCATTTTTTGAGTTCCACAAAAGACATTTCATCAATGCAGAAATACCAGGTGTCTACCACCACCTGTCATTATAGATTGGGTAATCTCCTCTGATTTGCCTAGTGACGTAGAACCACCATATTTTCCTGAGTTTCTGCAGCATACAAAACTTAGTTTTGATGCATATAAAATATTGTATGGACTATGAAGTCATTGATGCAAGCTATACAAGTTAACTGTTTCTTTTAGGAGAAAATTGAGCACAACTAAGCAATTACCTTTCTTACGGAATGACTTTTTCAGGACCGTTTGCAGACATGTATTGCCTGTTGGATTGGGAGATCGATGCATACAACATGTCCATTGGTTGGCCCTGATCGGGCAGGATTCGGCCATGCCACACACCTACCTGAATCGACACTATTGCAGGCTTGGACTGTCAAGTGATCAGCAAGGAGTCGCGCAGGCCTGCTACAGCTTGCTTGACACAGTCCATGCTCCCTGTCTTCGGTTGCCGCTCCTCGTAGAGACTCCCTCTACCTCCAGATCTAATGGCAACGCCTACTGCCACCGTTGTTGGGGCCTTTGAGGCGCTCCATGAGCTCATTCCACTTGGGCTAGGGGTGCAGTAGCTCCAACTCGCTTAACTCAATTTTATCATCATTTCAACAAAACGAAATAACCCAAATTATTAGTACTCATGCACACAGAGCAAATTTTGATGCACAATATAGTGTAGGAAATTAAAGACGAACACTTGTTACAGTGTGACAGATGCCGACTCAGAATGATCCCGCAAAGTTAGAAATTAATCGTATAGACCGCTGAAGTAAATTGGTTATGTGGTCTTGCAAAGTGGAGGAAAATAATTTCCTACTGATAGGTTATCTGATTGACAAAACGATGAGAGATATAGGCACATCCAGCCAGCGACCGGGAGATGAACTGCACATATACAATAAATCAAAACAGTGGAAGGTCCCCTGAAAATAGTGGAGTGGCAAGAGAGGGATTAGAACCACGACCGTGAACATGGAGTTGGCGACGGAGCAAAACCAGGAGATCCTCCTTTGCCTTGTTGCACCGGCAGGCGGCGGTGGTGGCCTCGATGACGGCCGAGGTGCGCCAGGACTTCGCGCCGCCCGCCCGTCCACCAGCGTCCGGCTCCGGCAAGCTCCTGCCTAGGTCGCTGTGCCGCCCCTCCTTACTCCCTCCTTCTCTCCCCCACTTCCCTTCCTTCCTGCCCAGGAGCCGCAGACTCCATGGATCCGCCAGGGAATCCGTGCTCCGGCCATCCTGGTCGTCCCTGGTGACCCCACCTCGCCGCCGGCCTCCGGATCCACCTCCCCAGCTCCTGCCGCGCACGGATCCGCCCCCTGCAAGCTCCAACTGCCGCCGCCGATCTACATCGAGCCGCCGCGCCGCCCCCAGCCGCTTGAGCCGCCGCATTGACCCCGTCCCGATTTAAAAAGGATCACGGGTTGAATACTCCAAACCACGGGGTGTTTTGTGAAAAAAGGAAGCGTTTTTCCAGATCCACTAAAAAGGGGACCACGGGTTGATTTCTAAAAGAAACAGAGGGTCTTTTCTGCAAAACGTCCTGCGACGTACGACCAGAAGCCATCGCTGGTTTATTATTGGTATATATATATATATATATATATATATATATATATATATATATACATATACTAGCAAAAATGCCCGTGCGTTGCGACGGAAAAAAATTACATGCCCATCCACCACTCACCTTGCGGCGCAACTGCCAGTTGGATCATTGGAGGAAGTGTTCTACTAACCATCGCAGAGCCTTGCTGGTTAAATCCTTATTGTCCAGGGCAGCACGGATGATTGTCTGTGTGGCTAGTGGCATGCCATCTGGAGTGATAGCCACTCCATGACCGAACCTGCCCTCTACGGTAGACTCAGCACCACCGCTTGCCCGCGGATGTTGGTGGCATCTTCCTATCATGGCCGTGCTCGATAAAAACTTTTTATAGTAGGAATATTGAATTTCATCACGTGATAGCTGGCGGTGTGTTTATACATCATACACATCATAGTGAGTCTGAACTTCTGTTGATGGATCCCCTTTGTTCTTCTCGGAATTGTAGATGAATTGCTCGCTCTAATTTGATTCGATCCTAGACGAATTTACTAAATATTGGACGAAACCGGGCGAGCAAGGACCTCTTATTTTTCTTATTACTCTATCCCTCTGTGTGTGAGTAATACATACTCCGTTTTTATTTACTCCGCGTATTAACTTTGATCAAAGTCAAGCTTTGTAAACTTTGATAAAGTTTAGAGAAAAAAATATTAACATATACAATAACAAATCAATATCATTATATTTATTATTGAATGTACTTTCACATCATATAGATTTCTTATGCTAAATGTTTATATTATTTTCTATAAACTTGGTCAAACTTTGCAAAGTTTGATTTCAGTCAAATTTAATATGCAGACTAAATAAAAACGGAGGGAGTAACTAAATAGGTCAAAAGACCTACGCATTTACTAATTTCTAGAGTTTTCTGTATTTAAGTAGCACCTTTCAACAGTAGCATTATATATTAGATGAGGTATACTACTTTTTTTCATCTCAAAGACAAAAAAGTATCATTATACTGCGATTACTGCCAAACTCGTGGATCGATCAGAAAACCAGCCCGGTGCCCACCAACACAGCCAACGCCCTTGCCATCACTAATTTTCTACTTTATCCTCCCAACACAGCCAACGCCCCCAGCCTACCACGCGCGCTCCTCGGTGCTTCTAGATGGAGGAGCACCACAGGTTGCTCCACCTTTGTCGCCTCTCAAGTCCCAACCCACCTCCACCCTCGGCGAGTCAAATCAAGGATGACCAGGGCAAGTTCCTGCCTCCACCGCATCAGAGGCTTCACCGCGGGTCCGTGGCCACCTTGGCCAAGCCCGGTGCTGCACGCCGCTGTTGCCTTTCTGCTGACGGGCCGCTGTTGCCTCTCCCTGTTTCCCCTGCAAAGCTTCCCCTATGTGTCCTCACCCTCTGCCTCATCTCAGTCTCCCGGGGCACGCTCTTCCTGTCCTTCTTCCCTCGTTCTTCCACCTGAGAAGGCGCCTCACCAGCGCCCGGCCTCGCCGTCGCGCCTCCCCACGCCTGCGCACGCTCCGCCCCGCTGGTGCGCCGCTCGCCGGAGCCGAGCACCGCCGCCGCCCTACCCCGCTTCCCCCTGCTCCCCTTTCCTCTTGTCTCTCTCTAACCTCTCTCTCTCTCCCATGGACGCCTGGAGCTCTCTCGCCGGCCGATGCGCCGCCTTGCCCCGCGGCCTACAGATGCGGCCGGCCACCCCGCCGGAGCCGAGCGCCGCCGCCGCCCCAGGTGAGCAGCGCCGCTGCCCTACCCCGTTTCCCCTCGCTCCCCCTTCCTCTTGTCTCTCTCTAACCTCTCTTTCCCCGCCCCAGGTGAGCAGCGTCGCCGCCCTGACCCGTTTCCACCCCACGGCCTACAGATCCGGCCGGCCTCCATTGCCCTTGTCGTTCCCGTGCCCGGATCTGGCCGGAGTTCACCGCCACCGTGCCCGCCCGTGTCGGCAACGTGGCGGCCTCCTCAGCCTCGAGGGCGAGCTCCCAGTTGACCGCGTCCGCCGCCGCGACGCCTCGGTCCACCGCGGCCTTCAACGCCCGCCGCGACGCCTCTGTACGCCGCGCTCTACAACGCGGGTCCGTGGCCACCTTGGCCCATTCCTGGGCTCTGGCGGCGCTCACGTCCGCCGCGACGCATCCCCTGCCTTGCTTGTGCGGTGTCGACGCCGGCGACAAGCGGTTCAGTAGAGGCAGGGTGTTTTTTGCAAAAAAAACAAACGTTATCTACAATTTAAGTAGGACTGCGCGTTAATTTCGGGAAAATAGGGGGACGTAAACTTTTATTGTATATATATACCTACTTAAATTGTATATATATACCTACTTAATTTTGGGAAAATAGGTATA
>NC_041385.1:584459584-584506421 GCF_002162155.2 Triticum dicoccoides
TATATAAAGATAAAGATAAAGATAAAGATAAAGATTCCTTTTTTATATGTGCTTTTTCTCTTAACTAAATCTGCCTTATGTTACGTGTCCTAGTAGGACATGTATTACTTGATTTTTTTTATTCTGGTACGTGATGGCTTTGGACGTAAACTTTTTTTTGCCATCGTCCATACATGTGTGAACATGTCAACGCAAACTCATCTTTTCTTTACAAAAAAAAGTCATGCACCTTATACATGTCAGTTCAAACATAACTTTTGCCACGTAACGTAATATCTTTTAATCTCGGCCGTAAATATTATCGATCGACGGTCTAAATTATTTTAGCTTATGTGGAAGATTGTGGTGTCTTATTTGTCTCTTATCTTAATTATATAATAGATTGGAAAAAGAATTCTAAAAAGTATTGAAAATATCCAAGAATTTGAAAAAGTTCATGGAAATGAAAAGGTTCATCGATTTTTTTTTTTAAAAAAATCATCATTGTTGAGAAAAAGTTCATCAATTTTAAAAAGAAGTTCATCCATTTTGAAAAAATCTCATAAATTGGAAAAAGTTCATTGATTTTTTGAAAGGTTGACGATCTTTAAAAAAATCATCATTTAAAAAAGTTTATTGATTTTTTAAAAAGTTCAAGAACTTTAAAAACAGCTGAAGAAACTTTTAAAGAGTTCATCGATTTCAAAAAAAAAATCATCAATATGAAAAAAGTTCATCAATTATGAAAATAAATTCATTGATTTTTAAAAAACAAAACCATGAATTTGACAAAAAGTTCACAGATTTTGAAACAAAAAGTTCATGAAGTTGAAAAACGTTAATTGATTTTGGAAAAAAAATATGAATTTGAAAGAAATTCACGCATTAAGTGAAGCAAAAAAAAGAAAACAGATTAAAGGAAAAGAAGAAAAAAAGAAAACCCAAATAAACCATCCGGAAACCTATTAGGGAACTTAAAAAAACTGGCTCGGGTGGGTAATAAAAGGAAACAAAGAACTAGTTAGTCATAAGCGACAAATGGCGTAGTGGTTACTCCGCTTCGCTTGCACCGAAGAGGTCGCGAGTTTGAACCATGTCGTCGCACTTAGAGAGATGCCCGGAGCTTGGGCCAAACCATAGGAGGGGTGAATGGGCTCGAGGGCGGCATAAAGCAAGCCTTGGCTATATTTTACTGTTCAGTGACCATTTACTGAGGATTAGTATGAGAAAATCTCATGGGCTGGGGGTGGGAGGGAGTGCAGTGGCCCATACGCTAGTCTATTCATGGTTTAGGATTGCATTTCTAACTCATATATTAAATGGAGTCAAGATAAATTGAGCTTGAAGAACATATGATTTGGTGTAAAAATAATGTTTCTTCAACACCATATAATATAATTTTCCATATTGTCATGATCATTTATCTTGCATACCGACAATTATATTCATATGTCATTGCTTATGGGAAAGATGCTACTAGTGAACCTATAAACCCATGTCCAATTCTCCACAAAGAGTGTTAAAAAATCCACAAATAAAAACCAGCACTTTACTTTTACATGTACTTTTATTTTCCCCAATTAGTTACTCTGAAAATACAAAAGCACTTAGAACCATATGATACACTCATAACTTGTTGCAACTAGGAAAGTTGGTGAGATTGACAACCTTAATATATTTGTTGGGGACGCAAGAAAGTTTCTAGTTGTGTGCAGGGGTGAGCATTGGGCTTGGAAACATTTGATTCCACACAGTGACACATTAGTTCTCATGGAGGAATATTTACCACTTGTCGGGCCAACAAGTACTGCCAAGCAATAGTATACGAGATCAGCAATCTTTTTTGCACCATTGCGAGGGAATCAACATTCAATCTCATAGGTTTTGCAGTACAATTATTTATCTTCATTGTTATTTAATTTTCTTAGGTACTTATATTTATCATAGTTTACTTATTTCACTTCTTACATATCAAAAACATCAAAAACAATAGTACAACACGTAGTAGTTTCCTTTTATTTAGATATAATGAGTGTTTCTGGTGAAAATACTAAGTTGTGTCACTTGGCAACCACAAATAATGATGACTTCATGAGTACATGCATTACTCCACCTGAAATTAAGGTTAGTTCCTTTGAAATTAGTTGTGCTTCATGGAACTTAATAATGAAATAACAATTTGCTGGAACTTTTAACAAAGATGGTGCCTATCATTTGCATTTTTTTTATTGAATTTTATGATGTGCAAAACTATGAAGAAGTTGAGGTTGATCATGTCAAGCTGAAAAATTTCATTTTTTTTCTTTAAGAGCAGCGTAAATGTAGTATTAATTCATGGACCAAACACTACTAGGACTTTTATGTGGATTCTCACCGGTGGCAAGCAGGCGGTGGTAACTGCCAATGGTAATTTGGACGTATATCAGTGACAGGTGAGAAAACGTGCTTGCCACTGCTATCAGCTTACAAGTGGAGGTTTGCAAGGGGCATCCACCACAGGTAATATGGTCATAGGTTAGCCATGGGCCAAGCATTACTAGTGGCGAGTACAGAGAAAGACCCGTAAGTATCTATGATAGCAATAACGGACCCTTTTCCACGACTGCCACATGTAATATGGGCCCTAATCTGGCCCAATTAGACATGGGACAAGAGTTACCAACAACGGTCCCCTAGAATTGCCAGCCACCGATATAACATTTCGCCTTTTTTTGTTTTAGTTATTTTGTGTATATTTTTGTTATAGTGTCCTACGGAATTGTATGAAAAAGGAATTAAATTTTGTAGTTTCAATATGTGCTATATTTCAGACATTCTATGGTTAAATTTGTATTTAAATGATTATAATTCAAATTTAAACGAAAGTACATTAAAAAGTTCAAAATTGGAAGAAATATCATAAAAATAAGGTAGTTAGCATATATTTAGCTCATATGAAACAATCGTTTGGTAAATTGAAACATGTTTATGTGAAATTCAAACACAAACTTATCTTTCTGTAAATGTTTGTTAATTTATAGAAAATTTGAATGTTGTCTAAAAACCATGAAACATTGCATGGTGTCACTATATGACATGTAGAGTATGTGGTTAAAATTTTAAAAAGATTTGAAAAAGGTTATGATGTAGGCTACTTAAAAAGTGAGTACGGCCTCGAGGCATATGTGGTATGTGCTACATATTCAATTAATGAACTTGTAGTTGTTTCTAGCATATATGACCTAAATGCAAACTCAAGAACTTAAATGGGATTTTTGCATAAATTTTTGAGAATTTTGTATTGTACATGTAGTTCAAATTTGATTTATGTCCATTAAATAGCTAGAAATGCATCAAATGCCCTAAATATACCATATAAACCTAGAAAAGTCCCAAATTTGAACTTGGGACATGCAACAGTGTATCTGCAACTTTAAAAAAGTTTCAAGGGGAAATGATGAAAAAAAGTTTGTGTCCCCTTCAAACCTGATTACTCTGAAACTTCCTTAGAGACTCTTTAGTTCTAAGCAAGCTGCATCACAATTTTTCTGTAACTCACTCAAAATAGTTTGAGTTCCTCTTCAAACCTGACATTTTTTTTCTGTAACTCTCCAAATTTTGTCATACCCTCTAGGTGTCATACCATGACACCATGACAAGTTTCGTCTTTTTCATCCTTCATTTATACCTTGTTTAAATCAAAAACCATTAACCTCAATTAAATACTTAGGAATTAATTTAATACCCTAAAAATATAAAATCAACTAAAAAGTGCCAAAAAATTACATGAAGCTTATAATGGCATAACTTCAACCCTAAGAAACAATGGATCCTATCTCTAAACCTAAAAACAAATACTACAATCCTAACATTACAAAAATTTGCCGAAAAACAATATGAGTGGGGGGGGGGTAGCGCTCAAATTCACCCTCTAACGATAAAGTCTAGCAGTATCTGCCTGCCACATGTAACAACATTACTAGTGCTGGCAAGCTCTCTCACCCGTGAAAGTGCAATCATGCCCTTAATCATATTTTGATGGTGATGACAACATGTATGTTAGGGACTAATCATGTTTATCAAGTATATCTCAGGATTATGTCCCAAAGACCATGTGTGTGGATCATGACTGGGACGATATGCATATAACTCAAGAATGGAGATATAAGACATTGACTTTGTTTATGGTTTGTTCTTGAGTATAGGGATCCTGCACTATTAAGAGGGGATCGTTGGATCTAGTTAAAGACTTGCTCAAAACCCACAACTCCTATTCTTTCTCTCCGGACGTCCGGTACTCTCCGGACGTCCGATCTCTCTCAGCTGTCCGGACGTCCGGCTCCCTCCGGTCGTCCGGTGTTCCTTTACAGAATGGTATTTACGGATTTCCGGAACTCTCTGGACGTCCGACCTCCGGATGTTCGGCAGGTCTCGGACGTCCGATACTTTCACCACAGAACCGTATTTACGGATTTCCGGGCTTCTCCGGTCTTCCGGGCTCCGGACGTCCGGCACGTCTCGGACGTCCGTATCCTGTGCACTGATCCGTGGCTTATATATTTCCAGTGGACGTCCGGTATGGTCTGGACGTCCGACCTGTCCTGTGCATTAAAGTGTCCCTAAACGGTCACTTTTGCATACCCACTATATATATACCTCTCCCCTCCACGGGATATGGTTGACCATCCACTTTGAGCTTTCCAAGAACACTCTTCACACACTCTCTCAATCACCTACATCAAATCCTAGATCCCCAAGTGATTTAGGAGTCTTTGGGAGAAGTTCTTCGATCAAGTGATAGATCCACTACTCCCCTTTCTTTGCACCAAAGGAATTTGTGATCTGAGCAAGTCTTGAGCTTTTCCCCAATGTTCTTATTACTCTTGGAGGTTGGAGACTCCTAGGCGGTAGGAGTCTTTCGGAGAGGAATCAACCTTTGTGATTGCCCCCGGAAAGTTTGTAAGGGTTTGGAGATCACCCCAAGGTCTACAATTAGTGGTTGAGAAACGCCTCCGTGGTGTTGTCTCAAAGGGATAATAGGGTGAGCCTTCGTGGAGTTGGTGTGCCTTCGTGGTAACATCCACCTCTCTAACGGTGACTAGCTTCCCTCCAAGGAAGTGAACATCGACATACATCCTCGTCTCCCGGAGTTGCGGTTATTCCTAACCCTAACTCTCTACTTGTGGTTACTTGTCTCTTTGCACTTACTTACATCATATTAAGGTAACTCTCTACTTGTGTTACTTGCTTAGTACTTAGTACTCACTTGCAATTGTTAGGCTTACCTTCATATTCCGCATTATTGCCTAAAATTGCTAAGGAATAATTAAAATTTGTAATTGTACCTATTCACCCCCCTCTAGGTCCATCTCGATCCTTTCAATTGGTATCAGAGCCTCGTGCTCTATTCTTGTGGCTTAACCGCCCTAGAGCGAGATGAACCCGGATGGGACTCCCCTGGTTGCAGATCTGATGGATAAAGGCGAGGCTTCTTCTGAAGTCAAGTCCTTTACATCTAAGGATCTGGAACGGGACCTTGCTAAGCAAAAAGAGGAGCATGAGGCTTTTCTTGAGGCCTTGGTCCAACTAAGAATAGCCACGTTGTCCACGGTGCTTGCACCACTCTCGGGTGGTGCGACTTCGAGGCCAACTGTGCCTACTCCGTCACTTGGTCAACAACCTCCTAGCAATGAACACACCAGTGTTCCTTGGCTTTATGCAAGACCTCAGGTTGAGAAACCAAGATATAATCCTCAAGGCAAACCTCCTTTACTTAGTGCCACTTCCGATTTTGCTTTGTGGAGAGTTGCTATGCAGGATCATCTTCAACATGGAAACGATGAGATGCTGGAGATCTTGGAGTATGGCTATCATGTGGTTGATCCAAAGAACCCTACACCAAGAGAAATTTATGACAATAATCTCAATGACACTGCAATCATGTGTATAAGGAGAGGTATGGATGAAAAGCAAAGCAGACCGTTCATACACATCACAAGTGCCAAGGAACTATGGGAAAGTGTTATAAGATCCAAGACTGGCACCTCTGCCCTCAGGAGTGCTCAATATGAAATTGCCAAGGGGCAATTGCAAAAATTTTGTATGGAGAAAGGTGAAACCCCCAATCAACTCCATGAGCGTCTCATGACACTCACTGCCGACATTGAGTCATGTGAGTGTGACAAGACACAAGATGGATTCAACATGACTAAGCGATTCCTTGTGGATAAGTTGCTTCATGCTCTTGCCCCATATCACCATCAAATGGTGTGGGACATAATACAACACCATACCTTCAAGGAAATGACTACAGATGACATCATATCCACCTTCCAACTATTTGAAGAGTCAAAGGCTAATGCGAAAAAACATCTTGCCATGCATGGTACCCCATCATCAAAGATCAATCTTGCATTGAAGGCCAAGCTTGTATGTGAAGATGAGCAAAGTGAAGAAGAAGAAGGAGAAGATGGTGATGAGATTGAATCCGATGAGGGTCCTTCATATGAAGACATGGCTCTCTTTGTCAAGAAGTTTAGCGCGGGAAAATTCAAGGGAAGATTTCAAAAGAAGAAAGTAAGAAAATGCTACAACTGTGAGGAAACCAACTACTTCTCAAATGAGTGCCCTTATGAGAAGAAAGAAGACAAACCAAGGTTTCCCAAGACCCTTCCTAAGAAGAAGTTGCCAAATCCTTTGAACTCCAAGCTCAAGAAGAGAGATGGGAAAGCAATGGTTGCTCAAGAAGAATCCGATCCGGATGATGTTAGTGGTGTTGCTGGAGTTGCTCAAGACTCTTAAAACACTTTGAGGTTAGTAAACAGGAGTGGTGATGTGGTCACCTACAACTACATGAAGGATTACAAGGGCAACACTCACAACTGTCTAATGGCAAAGGCAGTGGTAGAAGATGGAGAGGACCAAAGCTCTCTTGACAAGGTCAAGGTAACTCCACGATCAAATCCTCCTCTTTTCACTCCTTCTACTCCTAGTGATGAGTATCTTGATGCGGAGGATAGCTATGAGGATGATGATCTAGATGATCCTATGCTTGCTAAACTTAATAAGTTCATGTGTTCCCTCAAAGGAAAGAAGCTCACTATGTTTCGCATGCTTATGGAGATGGTGAGTAAGCACACCATCACCATTAAGGAAATCGAAACCCTCGTCACCGAGGAAAAGGAAAAATGTGAAATCCTTGAGCGGAAAGTCCAATATGAGGAAGCATGAAATGATGAACTATGCTTAAAAATTGGTGCAAATATTGATGTTCATACTAATGATCTTGCCTCCTTGAAAAAGGCTATTGACTCTTGCGAAGAGTTGATGAATGATAAAAGTAAGCTTGTTAAGTCTCATGCTTCTCTCTCTAAGGATTGTGAGCTTCTATCCGTGTCTCTCAAGACTAAGGAAGGAGAGCTCACCGTTCTTACAAAGAGTTTTGAAACGCTCAAACTTAGTTATCTTGAAACTCTAGCCAAGGCTTACTCTTCTCCTATTATCAATGTTGATGCTTGTACTACTAACTCTAGTAGTGATCTAGCATCTATTCTTGAGGAAAATCGCTTTCTCAAGGCTCAAATCGAGAAAGGTCTCATGACATGTGCTCAAGGGCAAAAGAATCTTGATGAGATATTGAGTCAACACAATGAGGTGTTTGCCAAAGAGGGACTTGGGTTTGACCCAAGCACAAGCAAGAAGAAGACGTCCTCTCAAAAAGTGCACAACCCCTCTAAAGGAAACATTTGTACGAGAGGGGCACAAGGAGAAAGGTAAGGTTGTGAGTGGGAAGGCCACAAGGGGCATGCCCACTCTCAAAAAGCCTAAAGAGTTCATGCCTCCATCCTATGTACTTCGTAAGACCAAGGATGGAGAAGTTTATGCAAAATTTGTTGGTCCTCGAAATGCATTCATTCTATGCTATTTGGGTCCCTAAGACCCTTGTGACTAACTTGAGAGGTCCCATTGCAAAATGGGTGCCTCTAACCAAGTCTTAATTGTGTGTAGGTTGACTTCTCCGGTGGAGTGAAACGGGTGATTGATAGTGGATGTACAAATCACATGACCGGAGATAGCAAATTGCTCTACGATTTCATGGAAGCTATTCAACCTTTAATGAGCATTATGTTTGGTGGAGGTTCAAAAGGATAGGTACTCGGGTTGGGCAAGGTGGCTATCACAAATGACATGTCTCTTGCAAATGTCATGCTTGTCCAATCCCTTAAATACCATTTACTTTCTGTTCGCCAATTGGCTTCTGTTGGTTATGATACACTCTTTGGACTAATGGATGTGAAAGTCTTTAAGAGAGATACTCTTGAAGTGGCCTTTGTTGGAGAGTTGGATGGCAACCTTTACACAGTTGATTCTCGAAAGAGAGCACATTCCATGCAACTTGTCTAATGGCCAAGGCCAACAAGGGGTGGCTATGGCATCACCGGCTAGCCCATGTCGGCATGAGAAATCTTCAAGATCTCTTAAAAGAAAATCACATCCTTGGACTAACCAATGTCTCTTTTGAGAAAGATCATGTGTGTAGTGCATGCATAGCCGGGAAGCAACATCAATCAAAGCACCCACCCAAGAACATTGTGTCTACTTCAAGGCCCCTGGAGCTCCTTCATGTGGATCTCTTTGGGCCTCCTTCATGGGATAGTCTTGGTGGGAAAAAGTATAGACTTGTCATTGTTGATGATTACTCAAGATATACATGGGTGTTCTTCCTCAAGTCCAAGGACGAGACAAAGATCACCTTCATTGATTTTGCCAAGCAAGCACAACGGAAATTTGACAAAGAAATCTTAGCAATAAGAAGTGACAATGGCTCTGAATTGAAGAACTATACCTTGGAAGAATTCCTAAGTGATGAAGGGATTGAGCATCAATACTCAGCTCCATACACTCCTCAGCAAAATGGTGTAGCCGAAAGGAAAAACCGTACACTTGTAGAGATGGCAAGATCCACGTTGGATGAATACAAGTCACCACATAGTTTTTGGGCCGAAGCTGTCAACACCGCATGCCATGCATCAAACCGGCTCTTCCTCCGCACTATATTGGAAAGGACTCCATATGAGCTTCTAACTGGGAACAAGCCAAATGTCAAGTACTTTTGTGTATTTGGGTGCAAATGTTTCATCCTCAACAAAAGAGAACGGTTAGGAAAATTTCAATCCAAAACGATTGAAGGCATATTTGTTGGCTATGGATCAAACTCTCACGGCTATAGAGTCTACAACAAATCCAATGGATGTGTTGTAGAAACTTGTGACATGGTGTTTGATGAATTTAATGGCTCCCATGGGGAGCAAGTTGATCTAAGTGATGCAGGTGAAGAAGATTCCTCTCAAGATATTTTGACCATGGGTGTTGGTGCACTTCTTCCTATGGAACAAGAACCTCATGATGATGCAGAAGAAGATGGAAGTCTCACACATCACCAAACTACTTCACCCCCCATACCTTCACAAGTTCCTATTGCTCAACCAATGCCCTTAGCCCAAGTAGAAGAAGATGATCAAGTTTCTCTTCATGATAATCTTCAAGAACAAGATCATCATCAAGGGCAAGAACAAGAAAGTCCAATCATTGATGATGAACCTCAACAAATGCAATATGAGCAAGAAGATCTTCCTCCACACATTAATGATCCATATGTTGAGGACATGGATGATGGACATGAAGTTGAACCTCGTGAAACCCTTACCTCCATCATGCCTCGAGTGGCCGGTCGTGTTGATGTTGACAAAATTCTCACCGGCATATCGGAAGGTAGAGTCACTCGTAAACATTTGACAAACTTTTGTGCTCACTTCTCGTTTGTGTCTAGTGTTGAGACCCTCAAGGTACAAGATGCATTGATGGACAACGACTGGCTCGTTGCTATGCAAGAAGAGTTGAACAGTTTTGAACGCAACAAAGTGTGGTCATTAGTCAAGAGGCCACCTACCGAGCACAACGTCATTGGAACAAAATGGATTTTCAAGAACAAACAAGATGAGAATGGTGTAATCATCCGCAACAAGGCAAGGTTAGTGGTGAAAGGGTACTCACAAGTTGAAGGTTTGGGCTTTGGTGAGACCTTTGCCCCCGTTGCCCGTCTTGAATCCATTCACATCTTACTTGCTTATGCCGCTTTAAATGGCTTTACACTACATCAAATGGATGTGAAGAGTGCTTTTCTTAACGGTCCTCTACAAGAAGAATTATATGTGTCACAACCACCTGGGTTCGTTGATCCCGATCACAAAGACTATGTGTACAAACTTCATAAGGCTTTGTATGGCCTCAAACAAGCACCTCGTGCTTGGTATGATCATTTAAAGAAGTTTCTACTCGATGATGGTTTTGTGAGAGGGGTGATCGATCCCACTCTTTTTACTAAGAGGGATAAGGGTGATTTGATCTTATGCCAAATCTATGTAGATGATATCATTTTTGGTTCTCCTAACATTCATTTGTGCAAGAAGTTTGTGGCTTCAATGACCAAGAATTTTGAAATGTCACTCAATGCGGATTTGAAGTTCTTCCTCGGATTTCAAATTCAACAATTTCAAGAAGGAATTTTCTTGTCTCAAGCAAAATACCTCAGGGATATCCTAGAGAAGTTTGGTATGTCTGATGCTAGTCCATGCAAGACACCCATGCCAACCAAAATAACACTCAACTCACTAAAGACACAAACGGTATCCCCTTCGACCCATCTAAATACCGCTCTATGATTGGTACATTGCTTTATCTTTGTGTATCTAGACCAAACATCATGTTTAGTGTATGCATGTGTGCTACATTTCAAGCTTCCCCTAGGGAAAGTCATCATAAGGAGGTTAAGCATATTCTTCGATACCTTGTTCACACCCCAAAGTTGGGTCTATGGTACCCCAATGATGCTAAGTTTGATCTCATTGGGTACACGGATGCGAATTGGGCTGGAGACAAAGCTGATCGTAAGTCCACATCCGGTGCATGTCAGTTTCTTGGACGCTCCTTGGTAAGTTGGTCCTCGAAGAAACAAAATTGTATTGCCCTCTCTACCGCAGAAGCTGGATACATTGCTGCCGCCAGTTGTGCAACTCAGTTATTATGGATGAGGCAAACTTTGAAGGATTACGGTATCACCTATAGACATGTGCCTCTTCTATGTGATAATGATAGTGCCATCAACATTGCTGAGAACCCCAAGGATCATCTCTGCACCAAGCACATTGATATTAGGTATCACTTCTTGAGAGATCATGTTGAGAAGGGTGATATTCACATTGATCACATTGGTACAAATTTGCAACTGGAAGATATTTTCACCAAACCATTGGATGAAGCAAGGTTTTGTCGACTTAGGCGTGAACTTGATATCTTGGAGCTTGACAATATTATGTGAAATCTAGTACCCATTCATGCATAAAATTAATGTCTTGTCTTGATGTAGGCATATATGTAGGGGGAGACACTCAACTCATGAGTATCCTCATCCTATGAAATGCATAAACCGAACAAACACTCTCAAAGCTACCATAACATCTAACTATGGTGCTTTCCATGATGGAGTAGTGATTATGCACTCAAAGTTCAAATCTTTCCGTGTCATGTCACGTATACTCATACATGGTGGCAGTAGCCACCACTCGTATCATTAGAACAATATTAGAGTGATATATGATTATTATTGATTGGGATAGGGTACTAGTTACTTAATAAGAAATTCTTACTATGAACGGTATACATCATCTCCTCATCATGATCAGTAGCTCATATAACTGCACCTAGTCCTCTCTCCAATTCTGGCGCCGGACATTCGTGGATTACCGGACGTCTGAGCGTTTCTCAAACCCCGGACATCCGTAGACCTCCGGAGTCCGTTAAATCTTCTCTGTTGAACTCTGCCCGGTCGTCCGGCCTATCCGGACATCCGTAAAATCTTCTCTGCTGAACTCTGCCCGGTCGTCCGGCCTATCCGGACGTCCGTAAAATCCTCTCCGATCTCCTTCCCTGGCCCAGGCGCCGGACGTCCGAGGTCTCACGATCGTCCGTAAAATCCTCTCTGTTATACTTCTTTTTCCTGGCCCAGGCGTCGGTCGTGCGGACCTTTATTCGACATCGGTCGTCCGTACGCTCCAGTCGTCCGGTCATTTTCACAGGCTCCTATATATAGCACGGGGTAGGTTTTTGGGTCAGTTACCCTAATCCACTTGCCCACCACCGCCGCCGCTCCTGTCCTCTGCTCCCCACCGCCGCCGCTCATGTTCCATGGCTCCTCGCTGCGGCCACATGCCACCGTGCCCCTCACCGGGGCCGCTCTCTACTCGGGTTCCACGACGTGGCCACGCCCCTCGCCGCGGTTTCCTCTGTTCGTCTCTGTCTCCGCTCAAGCTTCAGTGGCCGTACCTGATTCGCTCTGGTCGCCAACTTCCTCCGTGTTCCTCACTCCAAGGTAGGCCCTATCTTCTCTCCCTCATGCATCGATTCCTCGATCTATGGTGGGGTGTTGATTTGTGTCTTCCTTCTCCCCTAGGTCGTGATGCCTAAGACCAAGAACTCCGCACGCAAGCAAGTCACCGGTGGGCCGGCTCATTCGTATTGTCGTGGTGGCTCCGATGACTCACAGGAGCGGCTCGTCCTCGGAAGCATGCCGCCCGTCCTCACAACTCGTCTAGCAACTCCTACTCGGAGGGATCGGACTTTGAGGATGAACTTGAGGAGGTGGAACCGGCCCCGTTTGTTGGTGTTTGCGTTTCTGCACCCAAGCCGGGAACTCGTCGTCCCACTTTCCAGCCTCCTCCTCCTCCGATGCAACCCCACGGTGATGCTCGTCATATCTCGCTTGAGCCCCCTTTACCACTAAGCCGCCATGTTAAGCAGTTCAACGAGGTTCCCGCCGGATCTTATCTTAAGTTGCATCGCGATGTTGATCACTTTACTGTTGTTAGGGATTCTCAGGATAGTCATTTTTGCGCTAATGTTCAAGCCGACATCTTTACCACTATTGTCATTCCTAAAGGCTTGTCTCTCCATGTCTGCATTGACCTAGAGCATATTCGCACTCATCCGGAAAAATATCCGGGGGCTATTGAGCTCATTGAGTCATCTAATCTTGCTGCTCCATTTGCATTTCAACATGACTTTAACCAAGCTGCCATTCATCAATTCTATGCCACATGCTTTTTTCATCCTAATAACACTGTCACTTGGATGACTTCCGACGCTGTGCTCACAACATCTTATGCTCAATTTGTTAATGCCCTTGGGTTTCCTGACACCAGGTTCAAAATCCACAAGGATGACCCCAACCATAGGCCCAAGGGCATTGAGGTCTATGCGAATCTTATCAAACCGATACCCACTTTGAATAACATAGAGAAACAAAAAGGTCTGAACCAAGTTTCCATTTGGCGCTCCCCCTTTTACATCATCTATTAGTGTGTCATCCGCACCATCTATCCCAAGATGGGTGACAAAGGCTCTTTCAATAGCTATTGCATTGATCTCATGCGTCGCCTCTTTGCATCCCCAAAAGGGAAGATAAATGTTCCACACTTTCTATGGCATGAGATCCGCCTCGCTAGCCTTCAGCACAAGCGGGCCTTTCCTCATGCCCCCTTCCTTCAGGCTTTTATCGAGAGTGTCACTTCTTTTCCCATTATCCGCACTCACGTGCATGAGCGATGGGTCATTCCAGCTCACATGGCGGATGATTATGTTCCTCCTAATGCTCCTGCTCGTCGCACCGCAGCTAGTGTTCCATCTCATACTGCCCGTTCTCCTTCCAGTTCTGCACCCTTTGGGCGCATGGCTCGCTTTCTTGGGAAGGCTCACTCTGCAATGATGAAGATGTTCACCTTTCATTGATCCCAACATCACGATGTTGTCACTCGCATGGTCACTTCCAAGAACGCTCTGAAGGCTCGTTTGAGAGACTCCAGAGTGTATGATGTGAGTGACGATGAACGCCTTCCTGCCGAGCCTCCTTCTGATTTTGGTTTCCCCTCGGGTCCTGAGTGGGCTGATTTCTTCGACGAGGCGGGTGGCGGTGGTGCTCATGATGATGATGATGAGGATGATCTCTGATGCTGTTATGTTCCCCCCTTGTTTTCTTAATTTTTGGATATTTGATGCCAAGGGGGAGTAGGCTCCTATGCATGTAATCGAACTCATTGCTATGATTGTGGATTAGCTTGTATCGAACTTATGTATGAGATTGTCGAAACTTATGTTCTATGATATGAGTTATGAGTTTACTTCTTGAGTATCTTGTGTATGAGATTTAGTTGCATTGGTATCATTTTGAGGGGCAGCCCTCTTCATGTTTAGTCTCTATGGTATCATATTGAGGGGGAGCTCATTTCTTGCTTATTCTTCCTTGCTTATTCTTGATTATTGAGCTCCACAACAAATCCTTTCGATTTTTTTTTGTGTGTGCATATATGTTGTCATCAACTACCAAAAAGGGGGAGATTGAAAGTGCAATCATGCCCTTAATCATATTTTGATGGTGATGATAACATGTATGTTAGGGACTAATCATGTTTATCAAGTATATCTCAGGATTATGTCCCAAAGACCATGTGTGTGGATCATGACTGGGACGATATGCATATAACTCAAGAATGGAGATACAAGACATTGACTTTGTTTACGGTTTGTTCTTGAGTATAGGGATCCCGCACTATTAAGAGGGGATCGTTGGATCTAGTTAAAGACTTGGTCAAAACCCACAACTCCTATTCTTTCTCTCCGAACGTCCGGTACTCTACGAACGTCCGATCTCTCTCAGCTGTCCGGACGTCCGGCTCCCTCCGGTCGTCCGGTGTTCCTTTACAGAATGATATTTATGGATTTCCGGAACTCTCCGGACGTCCGACCTTCGGATGTCCGGCAGGTCTCGGACGTCCGACACTTTCACCACAGAACCGTATTTATGGATTTCCGGGCTTCTCCGGTCTTCCGGGCTCCGGACGTCCGACACGTCTCGGACGTCCGTATCCTGTGCACTGATCCGTGGCTTATATATTTCCAGTGGCCGGACGATCGATAAGTATCGGACGTCCGGACTCATTTGTGCCACCGGACGTCCAGTATGGTCCGAACGTCTGACCTGTCCTGTGCATTAAAGTGTCCCCAAACGGTCACTTTTGCATACCCACTATATATATACCTCTCCCCTCCACGGGATATGGTTGACCATTCACTTTGAGCTTGCCAATAACACTCTTCACTCTCTCTCTCAATCACCTACATCAAATCCTAGACCCCCAAGTGATTTAGGAGTCTTTGAGAGAAGTTCTCCGATCAAGTGATGATCCACTCCTTCCCTTTCTTTGCACCAAAGGAATTTGTGATTTGACCAAGTCTTGAGCTTTTCCCCAACGTTCTTATTACTCTTGGAGGTTGGAGACTCCTAGGCGGTAGGAGTCTTTCGGAGAGGAATCAACCTTTGTGATTACCCTCGGAAAGTTTGTAAGGGTTTGGGGATCACCCCAAGGTCTACCATTAGTGGTTGAGAAACGCCTCCGTGGTGTTGTCTCAAAGGGAGAACAGGGTGAGCCTGCGTGGCGTTGGTGTGCCTTCGTGGTAACATCCACCTCTCTAACGGTGACTAGCTTCCCTCCAAGGAAGTGAACATCGGCATACATCCTCGTCTCCCGGAGTTGTGGTTATTCCTAACCCTAACTCTCTACTTGTGGTTACTTGTCTCTTTGCACTTACTTACATCATATTGAGGTTGCTTACTTATGTGCTTGTGTTACTTGCTTAGTACTTAGTACTCACTTGCAATTGTTAAGCTCACCTTCATATTCCACATTATTGCCTAAAATTGCTAAGGAATAATAAAAATTTGTAATTGTACCTATTCACCCCCCCTCTAGGTCCATCCCGATCCTTTCAGCCCGCCACTAATAGGTTCCCCTTAAGATTTTGGCTGCTAGGGGGACTTCCCAAAATCCCCCAACCCCCGGTTCTCTCCAACTCCCTAGCAGCGTGCCTAGATATCTCTCTTGCCGCCTGTCCTCACCGACTTTGACTCCTTGCCCCGCTCCCTTCGCGCTTGTTGACCATCGCCGCCCTCCCCCACTGTCGTGGTAAGCCTCAAACCACGCTATCTCTACTCCCCCTTCTCCTCACCTCAACCAAGCGCTGCCGGTTGCAGGGCGCCGCTGAAAGGATCAAGATGGGCCTACGGGAGTGAATAGGTACAATTAAAATTTTAATATAAAGATGAGCCTAAACAATTGCTAAGGTGATTTACTCAGTGTGATAAGGTGACCACAGTGATATATATGGTGATTAAGCAACACAATATGATACATCAAGTGCTAGGTCAAATGACCAAAGTAAACCAAAACTAGAGAGCGAGGGTTAGGGATAACCGAAACTTCTAAGAAGATGATGCATCCCAGTGTTCACATCCTGGGAGGGAGGCTAGTCACTATTGGAGGATGGGTGTTAGCACGAAGACACATGAACACCACAAAGGCTCACCCTATTCTCCTTGAGATATCACAATGAATGCAATTCTCAACCACTAGAGTCTGGGCGGGGAGAGGTACGTAGGGTGGCCATACCCAATGTTGGCAAGGTAAGAGGAGGTATCAGTGGCTCTCGAGGGGGAACCCTAGTTTTCCATGGGTCACATGCAAGTGCCCAGGCCCCAGGGAGCGAATTGTTTTTTCTCCAATAGCCAATAAGCAATAAAATCAAGACTTAATAGTAATCCAAGGCGCATATTGATTTATTTGTTCTTAAGTTTATATAGGAAGTTCTACGATATATGATTATATTACTTATAGTTCCTTAGAATATCTTTCTATCCATAGAGGGCCCTTTGTCATCCTTAAGTAACATAACCCCTCCTTTCGAATTCCATGCTTCGACTGTCATACACAACACACAAATATATGTAGATAAAAAACTAACGGTAGCATTATTCCTTTCCATTTAGTTGTGTATATACATGAGTATAATTGCTCGATAGTTGTCAGTCTCAAATCATTTGGCACTGACCGAACATTTTTATATTTACGTTAGCCTGTCTTTTAAGGCTCAGCCTCATAATTATATCATAGCTCCCCTTGTGGCCTTTCCAAATGTCTTTTGGTTGCTTCATATTGCTTGTATGATTATCTCTTTGCTTTTTCTTCACAGGCTAGCTACTAATATTATGTTTGATGATCACTGTTTACATACATATTATCTTAGTACTAGCAACATGTGGCTTTGCTTTGCTTTGCTTTAGCCTCAACACTGTGTTGGTTTGTAATCTGGACATGTACAGATTGCTTAGCACGTGTACATGCTGAAAGCTAATTAAAACTACCTTATATGTCTACCTAAACGTGCCTCCAAATGTTGGGTACCAGAATTCCGGCACCGTCTCGCTCGCAACCGTGTACGTCGTTGCTACCGGCACAAGGCACAGGCCGCGGCTTCGGAGGTCCTTCTTCGGCTCGCCACCGTCGTCCTTCGCATTCTCGGAACGCTACCAAGCAAAATTGCATCAAGAGCCAAGCATTCACGAAAACATAAGATGGAAAATTTGATATAAACTCAGTTTCTTACCTTCTGCTGGAACTGCTGCAACGGGTTCACATTCTTCAAGTACGGGTAGGTCAGAGACTGCAGTGAGTTCAGTGTTAAACAAATTATAAGCGATGTTCCGGAATGGACAAGAAATGTCGACGCAGCAAGGGAAGGCATGTGATTTCGGACACTCACCGCAACTTGGTCATGGAGGAACTTGATGTATTCGTTGGCCTCGTGAAGAACCGATGCGGTATCGGTCTAAAGTGCGAGGACACCAGCGATAAGTTAGGTCATTATCGATCTCAGACGGGTTAAGTAGAAGAGCACTTGTTCTCTCCGATAATTGGAACGGTGGTGAGGAAAGATAGGGAGTTGATTCAGAGCAGAAAGAAGAACTCATACCTTTCCAAAAGGCGAGACTAGTTGCTGGAG
This sequence comes from Triticum dicoccoides, assembly GCF_002162155.2. Lineage (NCBI taxonomy): Eukaryota > Viridiplantae > Streptophyta > Magnoliopsida > Poales > Poaceae > Triticum > Triticum dicoccoides. Next base: position 584,477,489 of record NC_041385.1, read on the forward strand.
CGCAGTGATTCTGTCCCCTAGCTTCTCTTTCCTCACCTGCAGCTCCAAAGCACAGCACAAAAGAAATTTTTATGCAATCCAAAAGTCATCGTCCATCGATGCTCGCAAAAGGAAAACACCAGCCATCGATCGAAGCAACAAAAAGTTGCCCTGAAATGCAGAAAGATCACAAGATCTAGAAATTTAATCGGATCGATCACGCCGCACCTTAAACGTGGGCAACGGCGATGGCGCCTCGATCCGTGGCCTTTTCGCCGCGGCAGGTGAGTCAGGCTCGCTTCTCCTCGCCGGTGGTGAGCACGCGTGCTCGGCAGACTGCAGGAGAAACTGAGGTTATGCATATCTAAACGAAACCCTAGCTGTATGGCCTCTGGTAGTAAAACACTAATATTTTCCATGTGGTTAATTACCTTCGCCATGAGGGAATTGGAGCTAGAGCTGTAGCTGGTCTTGGGTTGTAGGGCTTGCAAGAGAAGCTGCGACGAGAGAGGGGCGCCGCCGAAAGGCATGTAGCTGCCGGACCCGGACAAGTACTGCAGTTGGGCGCCACCGCCTAGCATCTGCGTAGCCGCTTGATTTAACTGCATCCCCGCCGTGCCGTCGTAGCTGGTGGATGACTGGCATTCCCCCAACACCGAAACGTTGTGCGACGCCCCGGTGGTGTCGAACATGCCTTGCAGTGGCGCCGTGCCGTACGGAGACGAGGCTGCAGGCACCTGGTCGAGCAAGCTGAAGCTGTGGCTCATGTCCCTGAACGGATTGCTCATCACGGCCTCGTCGACGGCCGGCTGATGAGGTCGAAATAATGGCCTCGTCGTCATTGACGCAAGCATGTCGTCTTGAAGCACGGCTTGGAAGCTAGCGTCGCTTCTCCCGCTCCTAATTAATAATCGATCACAGAAGTCGTTAGTCCTCCGCACAGGCAGCTAGAAGAAAGAATGAAAGATTGAAGATGGAAGGCAACTTACAAGAAGGCGTGCGTCCAGTCCATGTGTACATCACCAAGCGAGGAAGCGGCATCGGATGAAGGCGGATGAGTGATAGTACTGCTGCTCCTGTGGGGGTCCTGGAAGGTTATTGAGCTCGTCGACTCCGCGGCCGGGGACGTCCAGCCGCATGTGGCTGCGTGACCCGTGTCCATGAGTGGCGCGGCCGAGCACGCCGACGTCCCGTGGCTCCTCTGTGAACCACTCCACCACTCGTCGGCCATGGAGATGAAGGGATCTTGATGCGGTTTGAGGTGTAGAAGTAGGTTGGAATGGATGGAACGGGGGAGAAAGAGAGAGGGGAATCTGAGTATATATGAAGGGTACAGTGTGGTATGGGCTGTAGCATCAAAGCTAGTGGACTTGTGTGAGGGAGGCTGACCATTGGAAGGGGACAAAGAGGGTCGCTTAATAGTCATCAGGGTCTAACCTTTCCTTAGTAGGAGTATTATTTTAGTTCCATGTGTGTTGAGAAGAATTTATTGAATTGTTCAATTATGCTAGGCAACTCTGGAAGCTATTTTATAGGAGAGTGATTTTTCTACGCCCCAGCACGGTGCACCCAAGCAAGAAATATAGCGAAACATTTTAAAAAAATCTGAAACTTTGTGAGAATGATCATCAACAAATGTTATGGGTGCTTGCAAAGTTTGGTGGTCAAATAACATTCGAGGAGCTCCGTACAAAAAAGACAAAATCACTGAAAATTAGTCAAAATATAAATGCACTGTTTGAGCAGATTTTGTAATTTTGTCTTTTTCGTACGGAGCTCCTCGTATGTTATTTGAGCACCAAACTTTACAAGCACTTATAACATTTGCTGTTTATCATTCCCACAAAGTTTCAATTTTTTTTTGAAATATTTTGCTATATTTTCTTGCAGAGAGATATGACTTTGATGGCTTGAAACCGATGTCAGTAGATCTACGTAATTCTTCATTTCACATAGCACCCAAATATATGTGGCATAAGGCGGTGGACTTGCCTCCACATACCTCTAGGTCTTCCAAGATTATGACATCTCACTTGTTCGGTAAGGTTACGACTCCTTAGGAAACCAGGACACACCTATGATAGTTTGCCGACCAAGTATCCCTTAGAGCAACTCTAGCCGATCCCCTGTAATTGGTTAGAGGAGCAAATAGGCGCCTAACCATACTTAGCCGAACTCCCAAACGGTTAGTGGAGTAAATATTATCCTCCTCCGGCCCAAAAGTTGCGCCAAACCTCCTAAATATACACAACCTCAACCGCACCTAGTGAAAATTTCATCCCTCCCTCTCTCGCCCGAGCGGCCACCCTTTCCCGTCATTGCCGCCCTTAGTCATTGGATTCACCGCCAATGCCCCCGATTTCGGCTGGAATGGATAGCCAAAACCCGTCAGCCACCCCACGGGCCACCACCGCCGGCGCTTCTTCGCTGAAAACAACCCCCGCGCCGTCTCTCGCGCCCAAAAAACAGGCTATGCACCAAAAATCCCATTTGATCCACCTCACCGAAAACCACCACTGGCAACTTGGCCGGTGGCAAGTCCACTACGTCTCTGCGACGGCAGGTCGCCCTCTCGCTGCTTGTACCGTTGGCAAGCGGGGAAGGAAATTGACGGCCGCCACGCCGGCACTCGCCGAGGAGGCGGCGAAGAAGAAGGCTAAGAGTGCCACTCCTCTGGTGCCTCATCCTTGTCCGGCTCCTCCACCCCTACGACCACTGCTCCGGAGCGTCCGGCCACCGCTGCTGGCTACAAGCGCCGTGGCCGCCAAGTGGTCGATGAAATGCCTTCATGGTAAAGGAAATTGCATTTTTCATTTCGGCCGGTGCATTGCGTGGTGATTGCTTGTGGCTGTAGGTTGATGGAGTTTGTTGTTGTTTTTCATAGTGCGGTGATGAGCGTGGCTGAATTCTTGTCATCTTTGGAGACGTCATATATGCTTGGGCTTGAAGATCTCAATTACGACTCGGTGTTCGATCATCAATTTGGCAAAGAGGTGGCCGAGACTGAGGAGGAAGAATTACCGAGACCTAAGAGGAGGCTGAGATTGAGGATGATATAATGTGCAATTGTTTGAAGTTCATGCGGCTAGGCTAAAAGAACTGCTAAGAAAAATTAGGTCCGGCCACCGTTTACTCCTCTAACGGATAGGGGATAGGTTAGAGTTACTCTTAGCCCATGCATATGTAGGCATATATGACCCAAAATATGGTATACATAGCACATGGATACGATAGCACAAGTTTCTTTCAACAGTCTCCAAGGGCACCATACCACGTAGCACAATCGCAAAATCCTGCCTACTGTCGTATATCCATGAGGCTTGTCTCATCTAGGTTGCAAAGCTGCGGAGAGAGCTGTGAAGGAGATGGAGATGGGGCGGAGGGGGCTAGGTTTCGCCCGAGCCAACCCGAAGAGTGACGGGGACCTCGATTTCCTAAGAATATAAGATTAACAAGGGATGATGATTTTTTTTTGCATGATACAAGGGATGAGGATTTGTGGCACACAGGTCTCAGGGCACCGAGTCCCTTGCACGTGCTTTTATTTTTGGCTTCCGATTTTCAAACATTTTTATCTTTTGAACGAAAAGTCCAAATTAAGTTTTGTTTTCATATTCGTGTTTCTCATGATGAGGACTTTCAAATAAGATCTATTTTAAATACATTTTGATGAATTTTGAAAATAGATGCTGAGTTTCAACTTTTGAAACTTAGTACGATCAACTGATAAAATCACAATTTTTGTGCTTATGACCGACAAAAAAATGTCTTAAAATTCTATCTATGAAACTTGGTAAGAGCGAGCGAGAAAATCATAAGTTTCCATTGAAAAGTCATAAGTTTCAATGATTTAAACTTAAAACATACTACGCCCTCGTGCGGGATTCAACTACTATGCGAATTGCGAGGCAAATCGAGCGGCCGGACAGATGCGTGCCCCTGCAAATTTTCAGAATAACAAGTCTTGTAAACCCAAACGGATGGAGTGCCTTAACACAGCGTCCACTGGTCAACAGACTTGTGTACTGTTAGCACCTATACAAATTAGAGAATTTTAACAGATTATGTATCCATTCCGGAGTCACTATGATAGGTCCCTCGAACAAAATGCGAGCCTGAGAGGTGCAGCTTCGGAGCTTCCAAATTCAAGAATATAGTACATCCCAAAACGAATGTATCTCATCTGTGATCTGAGTTACAGCTGGAAATCATTTTGCCGGAGACGGAGAGAATGATGTCTTGGACTCATTGACCCTAGGTAGCGCGCGAGGTCGATCGATACGGTATTTGCTTGGGTACAAAGGGACATGATATCGCTGCTTTAGTTACTCCTTTGTGAAAAGTACGACGCAGATGGTTAACTCACTCATGGCCTCATTTCGTGCCTACCATAGCCCATCGGCAGCTCTTCCACTTCTCTCCCAGCCCTGCACATATCGCACGTTTTTGCATGAGATGCGTCGTCATGCGGTAGAAATATACTATAGCACAGAAAGCAGCAGGCTCGGACCTAGCAGTTTAACCTAACTACTACGATGCATGGTCCAGGTGCGTGCATGCATGCATGACAGATATTTCACAAGACATTGTAGCCTAGTCCTCCTTATATTTTGGGTCAAACTTTGCAATAATTCAAGGCAGAGCCCGGGCTCAGATGAGCCTGGTGAACAGTACCCCGATTTGAAATACAAAAAATGTTCAAAAAATTCCAATTTTTTTTGTGGTGCAAGATACTTCTGTGTGTGAACTGCGTGCAAAATTTTATGAAGTTTGGACATTCGAGAACCCCGTGGCAAAAAAGACAAAATCAGGCATGAACAGTGCGATTTTCAAAAGTTTCTCAGACATCCGAAATTTGTCTTTTTTGCCGCGAGCTTCTCAAATGTCCAAACTTCACAAAATTTTGCACGGGGTTCATGCATAGGAGCATCTTGCACCACAAAAAAATTTGGAATTTTTTGAACCTTTTTTGTATTTTAAATCAGGGTACTATTCACGCCCGGGCTCATCTGAGCCCGGGCACCAAATCGCCGCACTCCAAACTTTGGCCTTTGATTTTACTAATAAAAAATAAGTCATATACCACAAAAATAGTAAAACAGTACTATTGAAAAATCTCTTTTGAACATGAATTCAACAATATAAGTTTCATGACATGCAACTTATATTTTGTTGGTTAAATCTACGGTCAAAATTTGGCACAAAATATGAAGGAGAAAAATAAACCGGACGGAGGTAGTAGTTCGGTAGAGGAAAGATGGACAGTCCTGTGTCATGTCAAAATGTTACAGGTAGGTAGTCGACGAAGTCATCCTACATGCAGAGGGTGTTTGTTTCCAGGGACTTATTGGTTTAGGAACTTAAAAAAGTCCCTATAAGTCCCACCTAAATCAAACACAAGGGACTTATTGGGACTTATTGTGGTGATTTGGGACTTATCAAATAAGACTATAGGGAGGAGCTTATTGGGACTTATCCCGAGCCGGACCTACCCCGCGTCGCTCCAGGCTCGTTCCCCGCACGCCGCCTGCCTCTCGTTCCAATTGCCGCCGCCGTCCCGCCTCTCGCCCCGCTGCTGCCCCGTCGCCGCCTCGCCTCTCGCCTCGTCGCCGCCCCGCCTCTCGCCCCGTCGCCGCCCCGCCTCGGTTCGTTCTGCCTCGGTTCGCCGCCCCGTCACCGCCCTGCCTCGATTCGTTCTGCCTCGGTTCGTTGCAGCGGTGCCTCCAATCGCCGGACAGGCCCTCTCTTGAGCCTCGTTGCAGCGGTGCAACATGGACTTATAAGTTCCTGTAAACAAACAGGTAGGGACTCGGGACTTATAAATCCCTGTAAACAAACAGGTAGGAACTTATGACTTATAAGTTGGGACTTAAAAAAGTCCTAGGACTTATGAAACAAACATGGCCGTAGTATCGCAAAGGCAGAAATATCAGAATGTGATGTGTGTAGTGGAAGAAGGGGCTGATTGGATCGACATGTAGAGGACAGAAGGAATATTTGTTGTTGTGGAGATATTTCATGAGAGTTCATTTGACTTACCATAAGATTCTTCCCCGTGAAATGAGGACACTTGATTTTGTTGTTGAGGAGCTACAAAATATTTTCGGGAATTGCTTCATCGAGAGGCCACCTCCACTGGACCACAACAACTAAGCTACTGCACGTAGCTAGGTAAAAGAGAGGACCTTGAGCACATCATGGCATGTTGCCTCCAAAATGGAGATCTAGATCGATTTGCTTGCTTCGTACTATAACAAGCATTCGGGTTCACTCCTTCAGATTTAGATCCTACCTCAGTCATCACGAGGAAATTAATTTGCTCCCTCAACTATCACCAAAATGTAATTTAGTTTCATTTCACAGCTCCAATACTAAACATTTTGTCCCATGGACACCAGTTTTAACAAAATGGTTACATGATGATAGTGTTATATACATGCACCCCAGCTAGCACATATATAAAGGTTGGGTGTTTATATCAAAACGATGTAGAGGCCGAAGGTTATCCTCATTCGAAAAGAAAAAATCACATAAATATGAAAAAGCAGAGAGAAGTTTTTTTTGGAAACATGGGTAATTTTGAAGAAAACAAAGAGAAATAGATTAAAACACTTAAGAATTAAAATAAACATACCAGAAATTTAGCCTTTTCTAGTAGAATTTTGCAATAAATAAATAAAGTGAACAAAACATAAAATTTAAGAACATTGATAAGCTAGTTTCATGAATTTTTTCGACAAAGGCTAGTGAGGAGTAATACATACTAAGTATTGTGTAATTGTGGTGGAGGCTTTCTTTGCCTTTCTTCTTTAATATATGATATGCACGCTCGTGCATATTCGAGAAGAAAAAAAAATATTGAGTCAAAAATGAAGCATCAAAGGGACACAAAATCCATGAGCACACACCCGATCTCTACAGAGCTAGGATGGAAACATTCAACAACCAACAAATAGGAAAGTTATATGGGACCAAAGTTACGCCTATGCGAGCAAAATGAAAAAAAATGTACGGATCAAAACAGCGATCGAGAGGACAATGAAAACACTGACCATATCCATACCAACCATCTCTTACATCACAATGACAACGAAAAAGGTTCTTCAATGGCAACACATTCAGAAAGGGAAGGATGATCAAGCGCCACCCTCACCGGATCCAACCATTAAAGGTCAAATTCTAGGTTTTCGCCCCGAAGAACAAGTCTGAGTATATCCAAGCAATGCACTCGACAAGGTGACGGACACAAAAACATCATTTATTGCCACGTAAAACCAACTCGGTTCACACCTAGGGCTTTGATCTCAGAGATTTAGACTGGGTACTTGAGAAGCGTCGCGAAACCAAAGTCGGTGTCAAAAATAAATTTCATGAATAATCTAGAATAGTTATTGAAAATATGGAAGTTTCAAAAATAGAAGTAAATGTTAGGGAGAAAATTTATTGAATTTCATGATTTATTTGATGTACTCTATCCATTGGTTTTGCATTAACATTTCTATTTTTCTTATTTAACACTTAAATTTATAGAATGTTTATGTCCTCCTCTGAAAATACTTTTTCCCATATTGGGGTGAATAGCTCCTGTACGACACAATTGACGTGAATTAGAAAGCATGCGATGTCGTTCATGAAAATAGCTCAATGCTTTAGATGGCAACAATAGCTCCTATGCGACCAGGCCCTCTTTAACCCTAAACCGCAAGAGACAAGGGGTTAGCTCGGCTGTGTTAGGCCCACCACTTTTTCACCTCAGCGTGGGAGCTACAACTAATCCACATCAGCGTAAGCCTTTACAAGGGCACCCGATCTAGCCCCCAGTCCGTGCCCGTTCCATTGCATTGCCTGAACCCCTCCCCTTTCCCTCCCCCGCCCTGTTCTTCTTCTTCTCCGACGACAAGGTGCGGCAACACCAGCCGGCAAGAGATCTCTAGCTCCAGTTCGGCCTCCCACCCATCATGGCTGCAGTATGGTCCAGTCCCGCTGACAAGATGCCCTGACTGCCTGCGCAAGGAGCCTCTGAAGTGGCTGATCTGTGTGAAGGAAGACCATGGTAACCGTGGGCGCGAGTTCGTCAAGTGCGAGAGCAGGCCACAGCTGGGGCAGGTTAGATCTGAGTACTCTGTCGGCTATACACTCTAATTTCTCCCAATTTCTTTCTTTTATTTCCATTGAATTTGGGATCTAGGGTTCATGTGCCCATGTTTTCAGGTCCTAAAGAAATGCGGGCATTTTGAGTGGCTCGATGCGTACATTGAGAGGCTAAAATTTGGTGGATTAATTGGTGGAAACTAGGAACTCAATCCGGGGCCGCTTGTTGTGGAGCCAGTGGAGAATTTGGCGGACAGAGGCGTTCTGATGATGGGCAATGCTGAACTGAAGGGGGAATTGAAGAAAATAAGTAAGCAACTGAAGCAAATGATCGATTTGAAGCAGCAAGCAAATATGATGGCTGTAGGATTTTATCGATGTATCATTGCTATGGGTTTATTTTACTTGTTGTACATCAATCGTTAGAAATTGTTTGAGTTTCAGTTAATGTGTTGTTTGAGTTTTAGTTAATGTGTTTAGTTAGTAGTGAACTTTTTCAGTTACAGTTTGGGCATCATGCCTGGATCATTTGCATCCCCTGATGAATAAAATGCAGCAAATCATCCAAGTATGTCTCCTCTGTCGCAAACTTGCAACTCTTCAGTTAACAGAGAGTGCCCAACTTGCAGTTCTTCAGTTAGCAGAGAGTGCAGGGCAAAGTTCAGGGGAAAAAGCCGATATTAGCCCAAGTAAGGTCCAAAGAGAAAACAAGCCCACCCATCATTAGCTAGCACAAGCTTGAGGTAGGTTGCTTCACCCCACCCGTGTTGCTTCGGAAAAAAATGATGCACCCGTGGAGAAAAGAAAAATGTTGTATCCATGAGAAGTAAATGGTGCACCCGTGGAGAAAAAAAATTGGTGCACCCGTGGACCATAAGTATCTGTTTTTAGATAAATTAATGGAGAACATAAACTCTACTGTGCACCATTGTACATACAAACATGTTTGTTTCCAGATAAAATAATTGATTCATTCTTTCAATGGAGGATGGGCAGATAGATCCACTTTTGCATGCCTTCAGGAACTATGTATTTACATGACGAAATTCCCTAAAAAATGTATTTATTTATTGTAACTTGGAAATAAAGGTTCCTCATAAAAAGGTATTTTCAGTGGTAAGAAGAAGTTGAAAGAAAAATTCCACTATGTTGATTCTTTGTGGCTTCTGTAAATATAGTGTATTGTTTGCTTCAAATATAGAGTATTGTTTGCAAAAAAATCCACTAAAAAGAATTTTTTTGTGGCTTGTGTAAAAAAGAGAAATTTCAATGCTACAAAATGACTTTTCATGAGTCATTTATTGTCTTTTTTACACAGTCCACAAACGTTTTGAAATGCATTTTTTTAATAATGGGTGTATCTACAAGACAAAACACCGTGTCCAAATAGTAGCACAATATTGCACGAACAAAGCGGGTAGCTCTATCAAAAAGCAATCGACAACTCAAAAAAAGGTTCAAATATAGTAGCAAGAACTTAATAATAGAAAGACATAATAAAATATAGATAGTTCGGGCCAACAAAGCCCACATCACGAGACATATAGTACGCTTACAACTTAAATAACATAAGAAAAATATAGATAGATAGATTTAGCGAAAAAACAAAAGATAGATAGATAGATAGATAGATGGGTAGATCTAAACCCTCGCCGCCGCCTTCTCCACTCGGATCATCCTGGCTCCTCGTCACTCCTCCTCCACCTTGCTCCTCCTCCGGGTGCCCTTCACTGCTCCTCCAAGGTGTTGTCGATGGGGCACGCCAGAGTGTGCATGCGGTCCACAGTGGGGAAGATGTTGGTGTATTTCGTGAAGATGTTGTGGGTGGTGAAACCAATGAAATCGCATCCACACAAGAACACGCGGCCTAGGAGGTAGAACGCGTCGAAGGGTTGATGAAGTGGGCAAGGATAGCAACCACAACCCCATTATGGATGACCTCCTCAACTCGGTACATCCTTGGAGATCCCCGGGGGGAGGTGGCGGTAGCCGGCCAAGGAAGAAATCCGTGAACTCCCTTGCGCCCCTCCATCTTGACATCGCCCACACACGGAGGGTGTTCTCGACGTACACCCTGGCAGGGTAGAGCATCTCCAGCACGGTGGGAGGAAAGCGGTAGGTTGGCCCGGTGTACTGCATGGCTGCGGCGGGCTGATTCTTGGGGTTGATTGTGGCGAAGAAGAAGAAGGGCATATGCAGATGGGAGATGGAGGAAGGGTGTGAGAGGAAGAGGAAGATGATAGGTGGCTTTAATAGCTGTAGTGCGACATGTTATCTCAGTGTGGCAGTAATGAGGTCAAATGTGAACAAGTTTTCCCACCTACTGCGGCATCGGGAGTGTACAAGCATGGGAAACCATAGTCTGAATCAATAGCTATAATGCGAGATTTAAGTGTTGCCCTCTGTTACGTTGGTCGGGTCACGCAGGGATGGGTGTGTGCGGCACGTGCTCGTTTGGCTGAAGTGGGCGGGCTCATGCATGTAATGTAGGCGGGTAGGCTGAAGCGGGCGCATGCATGCAACGTAGGCTGGCTCGGGGAGGGAACAACGGTAGACATGGCTCGGTCCAACAGTCCAATGGGTGGGCTTCTTTACCACAGACCAACGACGTGCATGCATGGCAGCAGCCCACCCTCGAGCGCATAACAAACCCAATGTAAAAAAAAGAAACCAACCATTTTGAAATCCAGGCAATCACAGCATAGAACTAGCGTCACGCGGATCGCTAACATGGCACTGCATGCTGATCTAGACCGTTCGACGTGCAGCGATCCAATAGTTAGGAATGGTTGGGGGGAGTGATCCAGCGTTCTCGAATACGGCCAATTAGAGCGCCTCACGTGGATCGCTGACGTTGCCCTAGCGCTTGATCCACACCGTCCACTCGCAGATATCCAACGGCCCAGAAGGGTGCGGGGTTTTGGCTAGGGTTTGAGGGGGTTTGAAGGGGTTATGAGGGCTAGGGTTGACCATAACAAATTAAAAAAAAAACAGAAAATATGAAACTTGCATCCATCATCGTTTTGTGTTACTAGCTTGCTGGAAAAAACAAGGAACGCCTACGGGTATTTTCATGAAAAACCCTTCACAAAACCTCGCTACCACGAACGAGGTCGCACGGGATTCGGGTTAGGGTTTAGGGTTATGCTTGTCATAGTTTATCCAAACGGTCCGATATTGGGCATGGAGCCTATATTTGCACACTCGAAGTCAAGTTTTCATTTTTGGCTCATTTAGAGAAGGTTGGAAAAAAACTTGCTTACAATGGGGTGTTTATCCTAGCTTTGGAGCTCATTCAGAGCACATTTTTCATGACCAGAGTTTCACTGAAGAAAAACTCATCGGATTGATCACCTAACACGCACAATATTTTAGAAAGCATTGTAACATCACTACCCATACTAAACATCTTCAAATTTGAATTTTGGCTCAAATTTGAAATTCAGACAGAATTTGATACACAAATACCCATCAAAAGTAAAAATAGCATTACACAAATTTAGGAAAGTTTTTTACAAAAATCCAGGCATGTTTTTTTATTCATACAAGAACAATATTTCACTTCTACTTCTTCTTACCACTCGATTTCTTCTTCTCATTGGCACTTGTTGATCCTACGACGGGTACGACACCCAGTTCACTCAAGCTCTTTGTTTTCTTCACTAGACCATCTAGGACAGCTTTAGTGGGCACCAAAACATCTAAATGAGGCTTAGTTTGCACAACATCAACTACAACAGCTTCAATTTGTAACACAACTTCCAATATAGGCTCAGTTTGCACATTAGCCGCATCAGCTTCAGTTCTAGTTTGCAACACATTGTGTTCATTTTGCGTACCACATCCAAATCTTGCTCATTGTGCACGTCATCCGAATGTTGCTCATTTTGCACCCCAACATCATCCAGGCTTGTCTCATTTTGCACCACAACATCATCCAAGTCTGGCTCATCTTGCACCACAACATCATCCAACTCAGGTTCATCTTGCACCACAACATCCATATCTGGTTCAGTATGCACTCTTTCACCAAGACTTCCCTTTTTTCTACAGTCATTGATTCTTGCCTTTTTGACTGACCAGCAAGCCTCAACAACAAGGGGCTGACCTCCACACTTCCTCCAGGCAAACAAAGCATGTAATTTGGTTAGTAATTAAAATAGCATCCAAATAAAAAAACCACAAGCATACTTTGGCCTTTCAGGAGTGTAACGACATTTTGGAGATCATTTTCGGTGCCCAAGTTCCTGGCACAACTTGCATCTATTTGTGTTACTTTTTGGCTTTGCACCCTCTTTCTTTCCCTTCTTACTACTCCCACCTTTCTCAAACCATGCCTTGTATCTACTCTCTTTAGGTCTGCCAGCCTTTGTTTTTGTCATGGGAGGACAAATGGAAAATTCAATTTGCACTTTAGGCCACTGAGACTAATTTGTAAGTGCTGGAACTGGTGTTGCATATGCAACCCTGAATCTTGCCACTGAGTAATATTCATGCAAATATGGGTGCATGCTTATCTTTGGTTGGGAGGCCAAGTGTCGGTGTCAAAATCGGCGGATCTCGGGTAGGGGGTCCCGAACTGTGCGTCTAGGCGGATGGTAACAGGAGACAAGGGACACGATGTTTTACCCAGGTTCGGGCCCTCTTGATGGAGGTAAAACCCTACGTCCTGCTTGATTGATATTAATGATGTGGGTATTACAAGAGTAGATCTACCACGAGATCAAGGAGGTTAAACCCTAGAAGCTAGCCTATGGTATGATTGTTGTTCGTCTTATGGACTAAAACCATCCGGTTTATATAGACACCGGAGAGGGCTAGGGTTACATAGAGTCGGTTACAATGGTAGGAGATCTACATATCCGTATCGCCAAGCTTGCCTTCCACGCCAAGGAAATTCCCATCCGGACACGGGACGAAGTCTTCAATCTTGTATCTTCATAGTCTTGGAGTCCGGTCGATGATGATAGTTCGGCTATCCGGACACCCCCTAGTCCAGGACTCCCTCAGTAGCCCCTGAACCAGGCTTCAATGACGACGAGTCCAACGCGCATATTGTCTTCGGCATTGCAAGGCGGGTTCCTCCTCCGAATAATTTATAGAAGATTGTGAACACCAGGATAGTGTCCGGCTCTGCAAAATAAATTCCACATACCACCGTAGAGAGAATAATATTTACACAAATTCAATCTGCTGACATATTTGTGGCGTGATGTCACACCACCACCAAGCCTTTACTCGAATCGTTTTTATTGTACCACCTCAGAGCGTTTAGCGAAGCGGTTTCCTTGGCACGTCTTGTCGAAGCAGAGATCGTGTTCCCCTTATTCCGGGATTCCCATCAATACGGACGTGGGTAACCCAACCGCGCCATTGATTGCGACGCTTGGGAGATAAGCGAGTTTTATCAGGCCGATGGGGACGCATGGTTTCGTCCGTCCATATAAGGGGATAAAGATCCACCCTTCTACCTACGCCTTCTTCCTCCTTTGCTTATCCATCTCCGCAAACTCGAGCCCCAGCGCCCAAGTCCGCACATCTCACCTCAACCTTCTCCAACTATGTCCGGAGCGGGAGGCAAGTGGATGGCCTCCTCCATTACGGAGGGGCACATCAAGAAGCTGTGCAGCGCCGGATATCTGTCCAGCGACATCGCGCACCGGCTCCCCGACGAGGGGCAACTCATCCCCACCCCCGGGCCCCATGAGAGGGTAGTATTCCTTTCCCATTTCCTCCGTGGACTGGGCTTCCCACTCCATCCCTTTGTCCGGGGGCTCATGTTCTACTACGGCCTGGATTTCCATGATCTGGCCCCGAATTTCATCCTCAACATCTCGGCGTTTATCGTCGTGTGTGAGGCCTTCCTCTGCATCCAGCCCCACTTCGGCTTGTGGCTCAAGACCTTCAGTGTCAAGCTGAAGGTTGTGAAGGGCAGCCAAGCGGAGTGCGGAGGCGCCATGGTGGGCAAGATGCCCAACGTTACTTGGCTCGAGGGCACCTTCGTGGAAACCATTAAGGGGTGGCAATCGGGGTGGTTCTACATCACCGAGCCGCGTGACCCTGAATGGGCAGCAGCCCCCGAATTCAGATCTGGCATCCCCATACGGCTCACCTCCTGGAAAGAGAGTGTCCTGACATGGGGTGATTCGGAGGAGTTGACCGGACTCCAAGCCTGCGTCCAAAAGCTAGTGAACAAGAAGCTCAAGCTTGTCAACATAGTCCAGGTCATGCTCATCCGCCGTTTTCTCCCGTGCCAATAACGGGACTTCAATATGTGGGAGTTCGATTCGGTGCAGCACCAGACTTTGAGTAGGCTCTTTGACACTACGTACGAAGAGGCCTGGAGGGTGCTGTTTAAGGGCGCCGAGGCTCCCGCATCCGCTACCGAAGATCGCGGATTCAGCTCGCAGCGTCCGACTAGGGAGGTAAGCGATTTTACCCTTTACGGGACACTTGTTTTCCATAGTTTGACTCTATGCGGGATCTAAACTCCCTCTCCTTTGACAGGACTGGCTGAAGAAGGCCGAGCGGACTAACTGTCCGGCCCCTTTGCCAGAAGACCCAGCGGACGCCCGCTTAACGGGGCTGCTGGTTCCAGCACCCCACGTGGTGCCGGAGAAGAAGGCCAAGAAGAAGGCCACGGGCACTCGAAAGAGTTCCCGTTTTCAGGTCTCATCGGACTCATCGTCCAATGACTCCGAGGCGTACTCCTCCCATGAAGGTGAGGAGGAGAAGAAAGAGGCCTCTCCCCCAGCGGGGGGAGGGAAGAAAAGGAAGGCCTCTGAGGGAGTCCTGGACTAGGGGGTGTCCGAATAGCCGAACTATCATCATCGACCGGACTCCAAGACTATGAAGATACAAGATTGAAGACTTCGTCCCGTGTCCGGATGGGACTTTCCTTGGCATGGAAGGCAATCTTGGCGATACGGATATGTAGATCTCCTACCATTGTAACCGACTCTGTGTAACCCTAGCCCTCTCCGGTGTCTATATAAACCGGATGGTTTTAGTCCATAGGAAGAACAACAATCATACCATAGGCTAGCTTCTAGGGTTTAACCTCCTTGATCTCGTGGTAGATCTACTCTTGTAATACCCATATCATCAATATCAATCAAGCAGGATGTAGGGTTTTACCTCCATCAAGAGGGCCCGAACTTGGGTAAAACATCGTGTCCCTTGTTTTCTGTTACCATCCGCCTAGACGCACAGTTCGGGACCCCCTACCCGAGATCCACCGGTTTTGACACCGACATTGGTGCTTTCATTGAGAGTTCCTCTGTGTCGTCACCGATAGGCTCGATGGCTTCTTTGATCATCAACAATGACGCAGTCCAGGGTGAGACTTTTCTCCCCGGACTCTTCGTATTCGGCGGCTTTGCACTGTGGGCCAATTCGCTTGGCCATCTGGAGTAGATCGAAAGCTACGCCCCTGGCCGTCAGGTCAGATTTGGAAGTTTGAACTTCACGGCTTACATCCGCGGAGACTTGATCTTCGATGGATTCGAGCCACAGCCGAGTGCGCCGCGCTGTCACGATGGGCATGATTTAGCTTTGCAGCCGGATAGTGCCCTGGAGGATGCACACGAGTCCGCTCCGACCCTCGATTCGGAGCCGGCTGCGCAGATCGAGGACGGGTGGCTAGACACCGCCTCGGGGGCTGCAACGTCTACGGCGATGGAGCCGAATACTGGCCTTGTCCCTTGTGAAACTCGTGACTCCGAGGTGCCGGACTCCTCGCCGGACTCCGTACCTCCCGCGACACCTCCAATCTAATCCGATGGGGCGCCGATCATGGAGTTCACCGTTGCGAACATCTTTCAACACTCACCTTTCAACGACATCCTGAGTTCGCTAAAGTATCTCTCGTTATCAGGAGAGACCTGGCCGGACTGCGGTCAGGACGGTTGGGACGCGGACGACGAAGAAATTCAAGGCCCACCCACCACCCACTTAGTAGCCACTGTCGACGATCTAACCGACATGCTAGACTTCGACTCCGAAGACATCGACGGTATGGACGACGATGCCGAAGACGACCAAGAACCAGCGCCTACTGGGCACTGGAAAGCCACCTCATCATATGACATATACATGGTGGATATCCCAAAGGATGGGAATGGCAAAGGAACAACGGAGGATGACCCCTCCAAGAAACAGCCCAAGCGCCGGCGTCAGCGGCGCCGCTCTAAATCCCGCCACAGCAAGAATGGAGATTCCGGCACCGGAGATAATAATACCCCAGACAGTGCCGAAGACAACCCCCTCTAGCAAGATTCAGCACAGGAGGATGGAGAAGCCAACCCTCATGAGAGAACGGCAGACAAAGAGGTAGAGGATGATAATTACATGCCTCCCTCCGGAGACGAGGCAAGCCTCGACGACAACGAATTTGTCGTGCCTGAGGATCCCATTGAACAAGAGCGTTTCGGCAAACAGCCTCAAGAAAAAGCAGCAATAGCTTAGAGCTGATCAAGATCTGCTAGCCGACAAATGGACTAAAGTCCTTGCGGCCGAAGAGCATGAGCTCGAACGCCCCTCCAAAAGCTACCCCAAACGCAAGCTGCCCCCCCCCCCGATTAGAGGAGGAGGCATATAAACCTGCATCACCAGCGCACAATACGGCTGACCGACCACCCCGTGGCCGCGACAGAGAGGCCTCTAGGCCCTCCACTAGAACCGTACCCTGGCATCGCTCAAAAAGCACAAGGCCATAGGGGAACGCTCTGGACTTGCGAGATATATTGGAGGATAAGGCAAGACAATCAAGATCGATCTACGGATCGTGTGGGCACCCCATGATACGTGACAACAACCGTCGCGCCGGACACAGCAAGTCCGGTCGGGCCGAACACAGTAGACAAAGCTCTTTTGAGCTTCGTCGTGATATAGCCCAATACAGAGGCGCCGCACACCCACTATGCTTCACAGATGAAGTAATGGATCATCAAATCCCCGAAGGGTTTAAACCCGTGAATATTGAATCTTATGATGGCACAACAGACCTCGCGGTTTGGATCGAAGACTATCTCCTTCATATCCACATGGCCCGCGATGATGATCTTCACGCCATCAAATACCTCCCACTCAAGCTTAAAGGACCAGCTCAGCATTGGCTTAACAGCTTGCCAGCAGAATCAATTGGGTGTTGGGAGGACCTGGAAGCCGCATTCCTTGATAACTTCCAGGGCACGTATGTGCGACCACCAGACGCTGACGACCTAAGCCATATAATTCAGCAGCCAGACGAATCGGCCAGACAATTCTGGACACGGTTCTTAACTAAGAAAAATCAAATCATCGATTGTCCGGATGCAGAGGCCCTCGCAGCCTTCAAACACAACATCCGTGACGAGTGGTTTGCCCGACACCTGGGACAGGAAAAGCCGAAATCCATGGCAGCCCTCACATCACTCATGACCCGCTTCTGCGTGGGAGAAGACAACTGGCTAGCCCGCAACAACAACCTCAGCAAAAATTCTGGCAGTCCGGATATCAAGGACCGCAATGGCAGGTCGCGTCGCAACAAGAACAAACGCCGCATTAACGGTGACAATAATGAGGATACGGCAGTCAATGCCGGATTCAGAGGCTCTAAACCCGGTCAGCGGAAAAAGCCATTCAAAAGAACTACTCCGGGTCCGTCCAATTTGGACCGAATACTCGATCGCTCGTGCCAGATGCACGGCACCCCCGAAAAGCCAGCTAACCACACCAACAGGGACTATTGGGTATTCAAGCAGGCAGGCAAGCTAATTGCCAAAAACAACGACAAGGGGTTGCATAGCAATGAGGAGGAAGAGACCCGACCGCCGAACAATAGAGGACAGAAGGGTTTCCCCCCACAAGTGCGGACAGTGAACATGATATACGCAACCCACATACCCAAAAGGGAGCGGAAGCGTGCACTCAGGGATGTATACGCAATGGAGCCAGTCGCCCCGAAGTTCAACCCATGGTCCTCCTGCCCGATCACTTTTGATCGAAGGGACCACCCCACCAGCATCCGCCACGGCGGATTCGCCGCATTGGTTTTAGACCCAATCGTCGATGGATTTCACCTCACCAGAGTCCTGATGGACGGCGGCAGCAGCCTGAACCTGCTTTATCAGGATACAATGCGCAAAATGGGCATAGACCCCTCAAGGATTAAACCCACAAAGACGACCTTTAAAGGCGTCATACCAGGTGTAGAGGCCAATTGTACAGGCTCAGTTACATTGGAAGTGGTCTTCGGATCCCTAGATAACTTCCGAAGCGAGGAGTTAATCTTTGACATAGTTCCGTTCCACAGCGGCTATCATGCTCTGCTCGGACGTACCACATTCGCAAAGTTCACCGCGGTGCCGCACTATGCATACCTCAAGCTCAAGATGCCAGGCCCTCGAGGAGTCATCACGGTCAACGGAAACACTGAACGCTCTCTCCGAACGGAGGAACATACATCGATTCTCGTGGTAGAAGTACAGTGCAGCCTCTTAAGGCAATTCTTGAGTCCGGCCGTTAAGCGACCGGACACGGCTAACTGCGTCCGGAGTAACCTACAACAAGACCACCTGGCACATTCCGAGCACGCGTAGCAACGCGGCCCCAACCCCAGCCCCTGCAAAATTGCAAGACTGGTCCTTCATGTACATCATTACGCTCTGGAGATACCATGGGCATAGGGGAAGGGGCACAACCACGATAGGCCCAGAATGCGGCTTAACCACACCAGGGGCTCTCAAGTGTGTCGTTCTTTTTTTCTCTTTTTCTTTTTTTCCCCACAGGACTCCGTTCATCAGAGGCCCTGTCCGGCAGTAGACCTGCCGAACTCACGATGCAATAGCCAGGGAAGGAGAAAGGCTACGACGAATATCCAGGTGGTCTCCATTACGAGCATTAAATCTGTTTTATACACCATTCCACAGCCTACCCCTGGAGGGGGACATGTTTAATAGTCCCATCCCTTGCTTACCGCACTATTTGTATCGTTCTGCATTCACTGCAGTATTTCTTGAATAAACAATGCAGCACCTTTTTGCTTATAATTGCATTTCTTTCTTATACATATGTTCATTTATGACATGTTGCATCCGTACACTTTGGTACGGCTAAATACACCAGGGGCTTATGTTTCCCGCATCAAGGTGTGATAAGTCCGAACACTTTCACAAGTGCGGCACCCCGAACTTATAGCATTATATGCATCGGCTCCGAATCATGTCTTGGGTCAATAGTTGGGTTTACCCGGCTCCCATGTTTTGGTACCTTACGTTCCATTGTATCGGCTAAGGTAGCACTGGGAGAACCACTGCGATTGCGCCCCAGTTGAGCTGGGCGAGCGCCTCCGTGGAGAAAGCTAAAACTGACCGTCATGATGAGGCGAGAGCCGGTCGCTGTTCGAGAGGTTTTTTTCGAGTCCCTAAAGACTTATGTCGCTTAGAGCGAGGAACCGGCTTTGTCCGGCCCAGGCGTGGATAGCGCGCCAAATTCGGCCTTCCGAACACTAGGGGCTTCGCCGAAATTTAAAATTATAGAATTCTATGGCTAAGTGAGAGTGTTCAAGCATTATAAGTCCGGTTTCCTCGTTCGTTATGTTGAGCGCCTCCCTAGATGGACCCAAAAATGGGAACAAGAGTGCTCAAATTTATCCCGAACACCCCAGCACTCGTGGCATGGGGGCTGAAGCCGACGACTTGCCATCTCTTAGATTTGATAAACGGCCGCACAGAAGGTAATATTTTAAATTAACAAGCGTTGCTTAGCGCATATGAACAAAGTTTTCAGCGCACATGATAACAAAATGCGAGTCTACTCAAATATTACATCTTTGGAGAACTCACCCGCAATAATGCGGGCACCCTACAAGACACTCTTATAATACATCTCGGGCGTGCGATACTCCTTGCCCGGCGGTGGCGCGTCCGTCACAAGCTTCTCAGCATCCATCTTGCCCCATTGCACCTTTGCGTGGGCAAGGGCCCAACGGGCACCTTCAATACAGGCGGAGTGCTTGATTACTTCAACCCATGGACACGCATCCACCAGCCACCGCATCAGGCCGAAGTAGCTCCCTGGCATGGCCTCCTTAGGCCACAGCCGAACTATGAGGCCCTTCATGGCCTGTTCAGCCACCTTGTGGAGCTCGACCAGCTGCTTCAGCTGGTCGCTAAGGGGCACCGGATGTCTGGCCTCAGCATACTGAGACCAGAAGACCTTCTCCATCGAGCTCCCCTCCTCGGCCCTATAGAAAGCGGCAGCACCGGACACGCTGCGGGGCAGATCTGTGAACGCTCCTGGAGAGCTCCGAATTCGGGTAAGTGATAGGTATTTCACACTCACATGCTTGCTTTGCATGAAAAATGCCTTACCCGCCGCTATTTTATTCAACGCCTCGATTTCCTGGAGGGCATTGTAGGCTTCGGCCTTAGCGGCTTTGGCACTCTCAAGAGCCGATGCAAGCTCGGACTCTCGAGTCTTCGAGTCGCGCTCCAAACTCATGTTTTTCCACGAGAGCCTGGAGCTCTTGCTGTACCTCCGCCACCCGTGCCTCCTGCTTCTCTCGCTCGGTGCGCTCCGCGGCCGCATTACGTTCGGCCACAGACACCGCCTCCTTCAGCGTCGCCACCTCGTTCGTGGCCCCTGCAATACCCATGTTATCCTTGTCATTCTTCTTGCAACCAAATCCTTTTCTGTAAGGTACAACTTTAATAAGGTGTTACTCACCTTCCTTGTCCTCGAGCTGCTTCTTGGCACAGCTGAGCTCGTTCTCGGACCGCTCGAGGCTTTGCTTCAAAGTATTGACCTCCGCAGTCAGTGCGGCAGAGGTCAGCAGCACAGCCTGCAACCCCATATATGACATATTTTTTATGACTCCTGCGTATATCTTTTTAGATCCTCAGTCCGGCTTTTCTTTCCGAACACCGAACCGAGCATTAGGGGCTACTGTCTATGCGGTACTATTTTACATATATCAAAATTCTTACCTCAAAGCCTGTTAGAAGGCTGCTGCAGGCTTCGGTCATCCCACTCTTGGCGAGCTGAACCTTCTGAATCACCGCACTCATGACGGTGCGGTGTTCCTCTTTGTTGGAAGCGCTGTTAACCGCCTCCAGCAAGCTATCCGGCGCCTCCGGTTGGATGGAGGCCGCCGGCGTCACGGTCTTGCCCTTCTTACGAAGGGGCCGCCCGCCGGACTTCGGAACCACTACAGGTTCCGGTGCGGAGTCCGGTGCAAAGTCCGGGAGGTTGCCCTGCGGCACCTCCGGGGCCTTCTCCTCCTGGCGGGTCCCTTCCCGGGATCCCACCTCGGCATCGTCCGCATCATGGGGGGTGGAGGCGGTCGGAAGGGAATCCATATCCGACGCACCCAAGGACCCGCTCGACGAAGCGGGAAGATCATCCCTGGGCGGACTGCAGGGTTGTATGCGGCATTAGAAAGACACCATGTGGCGAAAAGAAAAATCATGTAGTTATTCGGGAGTCCGGATACTTACGATCTCGCCAGGGGCTTGGCCCTTGAAGGCCAGTCCTCGTCGTCGTCGCCGGCGTTGGCAGAGCAGTCCGGGGGAAGAGTCCTTCCCTTCTTGGACCCTTCGGCCTCCCTTGTTGGGGAGGCCTTCCTTTTCTTCCCTCCCCCCGCTGGGGGAGAGGCCTCTTTCTTCTCCTCCTCGCCTTCGTGGGAGGAGTCCACCTCAGAGGCATCGGACAATAAGTCCGATGACACCTGAAAACGGGAACTCTTTTGAGTGCCCATGGCCTTCTTCTTGGCCTTCTTCTCCTGCACCACGTGGGGTGCCGGAACCAGCAGCCCCGTTAAGCGGGCGTCCACTGGGTCTTCTGGCAAAGGGGCCGGACAGTTAGTCCGCTCGGCCTTCTTCAGCCAGTCCTGTCAAAGGAGAGGGAGTTTAGATCCCGCATAGAGTCAAACTATGGAAAACAAGTGTCCCGTAAAGGGTAAAATCGCTTACCTCGCTAGCCGGATGCTGCGAGCTGAATCCGCGATCTTCAGTAGCGGATGCGGGAGCCTCGACGCCCTTAAACAACACCCTCTAGGCCTCTTCGTACGTAGTGTCGAAGAGCCTTCTCAAAGTCTGGTGCTGCGCCGAATCGAACTCCCACATATTGAAGTCCCGTTGTTGGCACGGGAGGATCCGGCGGATGAGCATGACCTGGACTACGTTGACAAGCTTGAGCTTCTTGTTCACTAGCTTTTGGACGCAGGCTTGGAGTCCGGTCAGCTCCTCCGAATCACCCCATGTCAGGCCACTCTCTTTCCAGGAGGTGAGTCGTATGGGGATGCCAGATCTGAACTCGGGGGCCGCTGCCCATTCAGGGTCACACGGCTCGGTGATGTAGAACCACCCCGATTGCCACCCCTTAATGGTTTCCACGAAGGTGCCCTCGAGCCAAGTAACGTTGGGCATCTTGCCCACCATGGCGCCTTCGCACTCCGCTTGGCTGCCCTTCACAACCTTCAGCTTGACACTGAAGGTCTTGAGCCACAAGCCGAAGTGGGGCTGGATGCAGAGGAAGGCCTCACACACGACGATAAACGCCGAGATGTTGAGGATGAAATTTGGGGCCAGATCATGGAAATCCAGGCCGTAGTAGAACATGAGCCCCCGGACAAAGGGATGGAGTGGGAAGCCCAGTCCGCGGAGGAAATGGGAAAGGAATACTACCCTCTCATGGGGCCCGAGGGTGGGGATGAGCTGCCCCTCGTCGGGGAGCCGGTGCGCGATGTCGCTGGACAGATATCCGGCGCTGCGCAGCTTCTTGATGTGCCCCTCCGTAACGGAGGAGGCCATCCACTTGCCTCCCGCTCCGGACATAGTTGGAGAAGGTTGAGGTGAGATGTGCGGACTTGGGCGCTGGGGCTCGAGTTCGCGGAGATGGATAAGCAAAGGAGGAAGAAGGCGTAGGTAAAAGGGTGGATCTTTATCCCCTTATATGGACGGACGAAACCATGCGTCCCCACCGGCCTGATAAAACTCGCTTATCTCCCAAGCGCCGCAATCAATGGCGCGGTTGGGTTACCCACGTCCGTATTGATGGGAATCCCAGAATAAGGGGAACACGATCTCTGCTTCGACAAGACGTGCCAAGGAAACCACTTCGCTAAACGCTCCGAGGTGGTACAATAAAAACGATTCGTGTAAAGGCTTGGTGGTGGTGTGACGTCACGCCACAAAATACGTCAGCAGATTGAACTTGTGTAAATATTATTCTCTCTATGGTGGTATGTGGAATTTATTTTGCAGAGCCGGACATTATCCTGGTGTTCACAATCTTCTATAAATTATTCGGAGGAGGAACCCGCCTTGCAATGCCGAAGACAATATGCGCGCCGGACTCGTCGTCATTGAAGCCTGGTTCAGGGGCTACTGAGGGAGTCCTGGACTAGGGGGTGTCCGGATAGCCGAACTATCATCATCGACCGGATTCCAAGACTATGAAGATACAGGATTGAAGACTTCGTCCCGTGTCCGGATGGGACTTTCCTTGGCGTGGAAGGCAAGCTTGGCGATACGGATATGTAGATCTCCTACCATTGTAACCGACTCTGTGTAACCCTGGCCCTCTCCGGTGTCTATATAAACCGGATGGTTTTAGTCCATGGGAAGAACAACAATCATACCATAGGCTAGCTTCTAGGGTTTAGCCTCCTTGATCTCGTGGTAGATCTACTCTTGTAATACCCATATCATCAATATCAATCAAGCAGGACGTAGGGTTTTACCTCCATCAAGAGGGCCCGAACCTGGGTAAAACATCGTGTCCCTTGTCTCCTGTTACCATCCGCCTAGACGCACAGTTCGGGACCCCCAACCCGAGATCCGCCGGTTTTGACACCAACAGCGTCCCCAACGAGGGAGGCCGAAGGGTCCAAGAAGGAAAGGACTCTTCCCCCGGACTGCTCTGCCAACACCGACGACAACGACGAGGACTGGCCTTCAAGGGCCAAGCCCCTGGCGAGATCGTAAGTACCGGACTCCCAAATAACTTCATGATTTTTCTTTTCGCCACATGGTGTCTTTCTAATGCCGCATACGACCCTGCAGTCCGCCCAGGGATGATCTTCCCGCTTCGTCGAGCGAGTACTTGGGTGCGTCGGATATGGATTCCCTTCCGACCGCCTCCACCCCCCGTGATGCGGACGATGCCGAGGTGGGATCCCGAGAAGGGACCCGCCAGGAGGAGGAGGCCCCGGAGGTGTCGCAGGGCAACCTCCCGGACTTTGCACCGGACTCCGCACGGGAACCTGTAGTGGTTCCGGAGTCCGGCGGACGGCCCCTTCATAAGAAGGGCAAGACCGTGACGCCGGCGGCCTCCGTCCAACCAGTGGCGCCAGATAGCTTGCTGGAGGCGCTTAACAGCGCTTCCATTGAAGAGGAACACCGCACCGTCATGATTGCGGTGATTCAGAAGGTTCAGCTCGCCAAGAGCGGGCTGACCGAAGCCTGCAGCAGCCTTCTAACAGGCTTTGAGGTAAGAATTTTGATATATGTAAAATAGGACCGCATAGACAGTAGCCCCTGATGCTCGGTTCGGTGTTCGGAAAGAAAAGCCGGACTGAGGATCTAAAAAGATATACGCAGGAGTCATAAAAAATATGTCAATATGGGGTTGCAGGCTGTGCTGCTGACCTCTGCTGCACTGACTGCGGAGGTCAATACTTTGAAGCAAAGCCTCGAGCGGTCCGAGAATGAGCTCGGCCGTGCCAAGAAGCAGCTCGAGGACAAGGAAGGTGAGTAACACCTTATTAAAGTTGTACCTTACAGAAAAGGATTTGGTTGCAAGAAGAATGACAAGGATAACGTGGGTATTGCAGGGGCCACGAACGAGGTGGCGAACCTGAAGGAGGCGGTGTCCGCGGCCGAATGTAATGCGGCCGCGGAGCGCACCGAGCGAGAGAAGCAGGAGGCGCGGGTGGCGGAGGTACAGCAAGAGCTCCAGGATCTCGTGGAAAAACATGAGAGTTTGGAGCGCGACTCGAAGACTCAAGAGTCCGAGCTTGCATTGGCTCTTGAGAGTGCCAAAGCCGCTAAGGCCAAAGCCTACAAGGCCCTCCAGGAAATCGAGGCGTTGAAGAAAATAGCGGCGGGTAAGGCATTTTTCATGCAAAGCAAGCATGTGAGTGTGAATTACCTATCACTTACCCGAATTCGGAGCTCTCCAGGAGCGTTCACAGATCTGCCCCGCAGCGTGTCCGGTGCTGCCGCTTTCTATAGGGCCGAGGAGGGGAGCTCGATGGAGAAGGTCTTCTGGTCTCAGTATGCTGAGGCCGGACATCCGGTGCCCCTTAGCGACCAGCTGAAGCAGCTGGTCGAGCTCCACAAGGTGGATGAACAGGCCATGAAGGGCCTCATAGTTTGGCTGTGGCCCAAGGAGGCCATGCCAGGGAGCTACTTCGGCCTGGTGCGGTGGCTGGTGGATGCGTGTCCATGGGTTGAAGTAATCAAGCACTCCGCCTGTATTGAAGGTGCCCATTGGGCCCTTGCCCGCGCAAAGGTGCAATGGGGCAAGATGGATGCTGAGAAGCTTGTGACGGACGCGCCACCGCCGGGCAAGGAGTATCGCACGCCCGGGATGTATTATAAGAGTGTCTTGTAGGGTGCCCGCATTATTGCGGGTGAGTGCTCCAAAGATGTAATATTTGAGTAGACTCACATTTTGTTATCCTGTGCGCTGAAAACTTTGTTCATATGCGCTAAGCAACGCTTGTTAATTTAAAATATTACCTTCTGTGCGGCCGTTTATCAAATCTGAGAGATGGCAAGTCGTCGGCTTCAGCCCCCATGCCACGAGTGCTGGGGTGTTCGGGATAAATTTGAGCACTCTTGTTCCCATTTTTGGGTCCATCTAGGGAGGCGCTCAACATAACGAACGAGGCAACCGGACTTATAATGCTTGAACACTCTCACTTAGCCATAGAATTCTATAATTTTAAATTTCGGCGAAGCCCCTAGTGTTCGGAAGGCCGAATTTGGGGCGCTATCCACGCCTGGGCCGGACAAAGCCGGTTCCTCACTCTAAGCGACATAAGTCTTTAGGGACTTGAAAAAAACCTCTCGAACAACGACCGGCTCTCACCTCATCATGACGGTCAGTTTTAGCTTTCTCCACTGAGCGCTCGCCCAGCTCAACTGGGGCGCAATCGCAGTGGTTCTCCCAGTGCTACCTTAGCCGATACAATGGAACGTAAGGTACCAAAACATGGGAGCCGGGCAAACCCAACTATTGACCCAAGACATGATTCGGAGCCGATGCATATAATGCTATAAGTTCGGGGTGCCGCACTTGTGAAAGTGTTCGGACTTATCACACCATGACGCGGGAAACATAAGACCCTGTGTATTTAGCCGTACCAAAGTGTACGGATGCAACATGTCATAAATGAACATATGTATAAGAAAGAAATGCAATTATAAGCAAAAAGGTGCTGCATTGTTTATTCAAGAAATACTGCCGTAAATGCAGAACGATACAAATAGTGCGGTAAGCAAGGGATGGGACTATTAAACATGTCCCCCTCAAGGGGTAGGCTGCGGAATGGTGTATAAACAGATTTAATGCTCGTAATGGAGACCACATGGATATTCGTCGTAGCCTTTCTCCTTCCCTGGCTGTTGCATCATGAGTTCGGCAGGTCTACTGCCGGACAGGGCCTCTGATGAACGGAGTCCTATGGGGAAAAAAGAAAAAGAGAGAAAAAAAGAACGACACACTTGAGAGCCCCTGGTGTGGTTAAGCCGCATTCTGGGCCTATCGTGGTCGTGCCCCTCCCCCTATGCCCATGGTATCTCCAGAGCGTAATGATGTAAGCGAAGGACCAGTCTTGCAATTTTGCAGGGGCTGGGGTTGGGGCCGCATTGCTACGCGTGCTCGGAACGTGCCAGGTGGTCTTGTTGTAGGTTACTCCGGGCGCGTTTAGTCATGTCCGGTCGCTTAATGGCCGGACTCGAGAATTGCCTTAAGAGGCTGCACTGTACTTCTGCCGCGAGAGCCGCTATATGTTCCTCCGTTCGGAGAGAGAGTTCAGTGTTTCCGTTGACCGTGATGACTCCTCGAGGGCCTGGCATCTTGAGCTTGAGGTATACGTAGTGCGGCACCGCGTTGAACTTTGCAAACTCGGTACGTCCGAGCAGAGCATGATAGCCGCTGCGGAACGGAACTATGTCGAAGATTAACTCCTCACTTCGGAAGTTATCCGATGATCCGAAGACCACTTCCAGTGTAACCGAGCCTATACAATTGGCCTCTACACCTGGTATGACGCCTTTAAAGGTCATCTTTGTGGGTTTAATCCTTGAGGGGTCTATGCCCATTTTGCGCACTGTATCCTGATAAAGCAGGTTCAGGCTGCTGCCGCCGTCCATCAGGACTCTGGTGAGGTGAAATCCATCAATGATTGGGTCTAAAACCAATGCGGCGAATCCGCCGTGGCGGATGCTGGTGGGGTGGTCCCTTCGATCAAAAGTGATCGGGCGGGAGGACCATGGGTTGAACTTCGGGGCGACTAGCTCTATCGCGTATACATCCCTGAGTGCACGCTTCCGCTCCCTTTTGGGTATGTGGGTTGCGTATATCATGTTCACCGTCCGCACTTGTGGGGGGAAACCCTTCTGTCCTCTATTGTTCGGAAGTCGGGTCTCTTCCTCGTCATCGCTATGCGGCCCCTTGTCGTTGTTTTCGGCAATTAGCTTGCCTGCCTGCTTGAATACCCAACAGTCCCTGTTGGTGTGGTTAGCTAGCTTTTCGGGGGTGCCGTGTATCTGGCACGAGTGATCGAGTATTCGGTCCAAATTGGACGGACCCGGAGTAGTTCTTTTGAATGGCTTTTTCCGCTGATCGGGTTTAGAGCCTCTGAATCCGGCATTGACTGTCGTATCCTCATTATTGTCGCCGTTAATGCGGCGTTTGTTCTTGTTGCGACGCGACCTGCCATTGCGGTCCTTGATATCCGGACTGCCAGAATTTTTGCTGAGGTTGTTGCTATGGGCTAGCCAGCTGTCTTCTCCTGCGCAGAAGCAGGTCATGAGTGATGTGAGGGCTGCCATTGATTTCGGCTTTTCCTGTCCAAGGTGCCGGGCAAGCCACTCATCGCGGATGTTATGTTTGAACGCCGCGAGGGCCTCCGCATCTGGACAGTCGACAATTTGATTTTTCTTAGTTAAGAACTGTGTCCAGAATTGTCTGGCCGATTCGTCTGGCTGCTGAATTATATGGCTTAGGTCGTCAGCGTCTGGTGGTCGCACATACGTGCCCTGGAAGTTATCAAGGAATGCGGCTTCCAGGCCCTCCCAACACCCAATTGATTATGCTGGCAAGCTGTTAAGCCAATGCCGAGCTGGTCCTTTAAGCTTGAGTGGGAGGTATTTGATGGCGTGAAGATCATCACCGCGGGCCATGTGGATATGAAGGAGATAGTCTTCGATCCAAACCGCGAGGTCTGTTGTGCCATCATAAGATTCAATATTCACGGGTTTAAACCCTTCGGGGATTTGATGATCCATTACTTCATCTGTGAAGCATAGTGGGTGTGCGGCGCCTCTGTATTGGGCTATATCACGACGAAGCTCAAAAGAGCTTTGTCTACTGTGTTTGGCCTGGTCGGACTTGCTGTGTCCGGCGCGACGGTTGTCGTCATGTATCATGGGGCACCCACGCGATCCGTAGATCGATCTTGACTGTCTTGCCTTATCCTCCAATATATCTCGCAAGTCCAGAGCGTTCCCCTGTGGCCTTGTGCTTTTTGAGCGATGCCGAGGTACGGTTCTAGTTGAGTGCCTAGAGGCCTCTCTGTCGCGGCCACGGGGTGGTCGGTCAGCCGTATTTTGCGCTGGTGATGCAGGTTTATATGCCTCCTCCTCTAATC
>NC_041385.1:584506653-584519005 GCF_002162155.2 Triticum dicoccoides
GGGGGTAGCTTGCGTTTGGGGTAGCTTTTGGAGGGGTGTTCGAGCTCATGCTCTTCGGCCGCAAGGACTTCAGTCCATCTGTCGGCTAGCAGATCTTGATCAGCTCTAAGTTGTTGCTGCTTTTTCTTGAGGCTGTTTGCCGTGGCCATAAGCCTGCGTTTAAAACGCTCTTGTTCGACGGGATCCTTAGGCACGACAAATTCGTCGTCGTCGATGCTTGCCTTGTCTCCGAAGGGAGGCATGTAATTATCATCCTCTACCTCTTCGTCTGCCGTTATCTCATGAGGGCTGGCTTCTTCGTCCTCCTGTGCTGAATCTTGCTGGAGGGGGTTGTCTTTGGCACTGTCTGGGGTATTATTATCTCTGGTGCCGGAATCTCCGTTCTTGCTGTGGCGGGATTTAGAGCGGCGCCACTAATGCCGGCGCTTGGGCTATTTCTTGGAGGGGTCATCCTCCGTTGTTCCTTTGCCATTCCCATCCTTTGGGATATCCACCATGTATATGTCATATGATGAGGTGGCTTTCCAGTGCCCAGTAGGCACTGGTTCTTGGTCGTCTCCGGCATCGTCGTCCATACCGTCAATGTCTTCGGAGTCGAAGTCTAGCATGTCGGTTAGATCGTCGACAGTGGCTACTAAGTGGGTGGTGGGTGGGCCTTGAATTTCATCGTCGTCCGCGTCCCAACCGTCCTGACCGCAGTTCGGTCAGGTCTCTCCTGATAACGAGAGATAGTTTAGCGAACTCAGGATGTCGCCGAAAGGTGAGTGTTGAAAGATGTCCGCAGCTGTGAACTCCATGATCGGCGCCCCATCGGATTCGATTGGAGGGGTCGCGGGAGGTACGAAGTCCGGCAAGGAGTCCGACACCTCGGAGTCACGAGCTTCACAAGGGACAAGGCCAGTATTCGGCTCCATCTCTGTAGAGGTTGCAGCCCCTGAGGTGGTGCCTAGCCACCCGTCCTCGATCTGCGCAGCCGGCTCTGAATCGTGGGTCGGAGCGGGCTCGTCTGCGGCCTCCAGGGCACTGTCCAGCTGCAGAGCTAAATCATGCCCATCGTGACAGTGCGGCGCGCTCGGCTGTGGCTCGAATCCATCGAAGATCAAGTCTCCACGGATGTCAGCCGTGAAGTTCAAACTTCCAAATCTGACCTGGCGGCCAGGGGCGTAGCTTTCGATCTGCTCCAGATGGCCAAGCGAATTGGCCCGCAGTGCAAAGCCGCCGAATACGAAGATCTGTCCGAGGAGAAAACTCTCACCCTGGACTGCGTCGTTGTTGATGATCGAAGAAGCCATCGAGCCTATCGGTGACGACACAGAGGAACTCTCAACGAGAGCACCAATGTCGGTGTCAAAACCAGCGGATCTCGGGTAGGGGGTCCCGAAATGTGTGTCTAGGCGGATGGTAACAGGAGACAAGGGACATGATGTTTTACCCAGGTTCGGGCCCTCTTGATGGAGGTAAAACCCTACGTCCTTCTTGATTGATATTGATGACGTGGGTATTACAAGAGTAGATCTACCACGAGATCAAGGAGGCTAAACCCTAGAAGCTAGCCTATGGTATGATTCTTGTTCGTCCTATGGAGTAAAACCATCCGGTTTATATAGACACCGGAGAGGGATAGGGTTACATAGAGTCGGTTACAATGGTAGGAGATCTACATATCCGTATCGCCAAGCTTGCCTTCCACGCCAAGGAAAGTCCCATCCGGACATGGGACGAAGTCTTCTATCTTGTATCTTCATAGTCTTGGAGTCCGGTCGATGATGATAGTTCGGCTATCCGGACAACCCCTAGTCCAGGACTCCCTCACCAAGAGAAGTATGGTCACACGGTTTTCCAGTGTGTTGCTACTCTAGGCAAGTGCAGTCATGCAATTCAGCGTTAACAACATGCCTCCTTCCAGTCTTGGTATCTCTAACTTCAACACCCCACAATAAAGATTTTCCAACAAACAAATGTGTAAGATTTTTTCTCCTATTGACCACCTGTTCTACCACTGCATGAAATTTATCCCCTTGCAGACAATCACCAATTGTCTTCTCAATTCCCACATGCGCATGATCATGATCTTGATTTGGTCAACCATGTCATGCAGAGGCAAGTTCTTTAACTGCTTTATCTTGTTGTTAAAATTTCTGCCAAGTTGTTGTTGATATGATCACACTTGATGGCAGTGTTAAATCCTAACATGTACCACAATAGAGAATGGTAGGTGTTCAACCATGGACCAAACTCACTGCATGCTTATTTTATACAAGATGATATGAATGTGTCCGTTTGCTATAAGATCTTGCTGCTGGCCACATTCTCCCAATTCTTCTCCTATGAATATTTTTATAAAATTCATCCATATATGGCCGAAGCACTCCCTCTACTCACAATGAGGAAAAACATTCTTCACTGGATTTTCTAGCCCTTTACATGCATCCATGTGTACTGCCAAAGGTGACACTGGCCCTATGCATCTTTTCAACTGCATCATGAACCATGTCCATGAAACCTCTATCTCTGACTGAAACAAACCAATAGGAACAGGGAACATCTAGTTCTTTCCATCTAAAGCAATGCATGTTGCCAATTGACCATTCCATTTGTCAGTCAAAAATGATGAGTCTATGCTCAAATAAGGACGGCGCCCTACTTTAAAGCCATCGATGCAAGGCTTTAAAGCCATAAAGAAGTTGGAGAAAAGAACTCTACCGTCCTCTATTACCTTGGTATCTATCTCCACAACACTGCCATGTGACCTCTTTTCTGTAGGGAAACATTGCATGGAAAACAAAAACAAAATTCTATGCACACGCAAGATCTATCCATGGAGATGCATAACAACAAGAGGGGAGGGTGTGTCTACGTACCCTCGTACACCGTAAGAGGAAGCGTTTAGTAACGCGGTTGATGTAGTCGAACTTATTCACGCTCCAACCGATCAAGTATCGTACGTACGACACCTCCGTGTTCAGCACACGTTCAGCTCGGTGACATCCTCCGCCTTCTTGATCCAGCAAGACAGTGAGGTAGTGGATGAGTTCCGGCAATACAACAGTGTGGTGACAGTGATGGTGAAACTATCTCCGTGGGGCTTCGCCTAAGCACTATGAAAATATGACTAAGGGTGTAAACCGTGGAGGGGGGCGACGCACACGGATAAGCAATTGTTGTGGTTTTGCTAGGCACCCCCTGTCGGTGTCAAAACTGGCGGATCTCGGGTAGGGGGTCCCGATCTGTGCGTCTTAGGCTGATGGTAACAGGAAGCAAGGGACACAATGTTTACCCAAGTTCGGGCCCTCTCGATGGAGGTAAACTCTACTTCCTGCTTGATTAATATTGAAGATATGAGTAGTACAAGAGTAGATCTACCACGAGATCGTATAGGCTAAACCCTAGGAGCTAGCCTATGATGGTATGATTGTAATTGTGATCGGCCTTCTAAGGACCATCCTCTCTGGTTTATATAGACACCAGAGAGCTAGGGTTTACATGGAGTCGGTTACAAGGAAGGAAACATAATATCCGGATCGCCAAGCTTGTCTTCCACGCAAAGGAGAGTCACATCCGGACACGAGCCGAAGTCTTGAGTCTTGTATCTTGACGCTTCTTTAGTCCGGACAATGTGTACAGTCCGGCTGTCCGGATACCCCTTTATCCAGGACTCCCTCAGTAGCCCCTGAACCAGGCTTCAATGACGATGAGTCCGGCGTGCAGTCTTGTCTTCAGCATTGCAAGGCGGGTTCCTCCTCCGAATACTCCAAGATGGTGATCGAACACGTAGACCGTGTCCGGATCTGCAAGATGATATTCACATACCCTAGCATAAATCCGTTCTGTTGGCAATTTTTGCACGTCGTGCCCTTGCATCGTGGCCTGGTCCAACACGGCCCGGCGTCTCCTGCTCCCCCTCGACTCGCGTCGCGAGGCGGTTTTATTGGCACATCCTGCCAAAGTAGAGATCGTGTCCCCCTTAATACGGGCTCTTTTATCAATATGGGCATATGTGACCCCACGGCGACCGTTGGTATGATTCCGTGTATTTTAGATAAGTCTCAAGCGGTCACGCTGAGGACTCTTGGTATTCATCCCTTTTATAAAGGGGTCAAGGCCTACGCCTTTTTACCACCTCTCCTGCTCTTCCTCACCCCTTGAGCTCCGGCACTCAAAACCTAAGCTCGAGCACCCTAGGTCCTCCAGCATGTCCGGATCCGATGCAACAGGTCGGTGGGTGGCCTCCTCGATTCAGGAGGAGGATATTGCAAAGCTTAGGGAGGTCAGATACCTGACCGCCGATGTCCAGCATAGGCTTCCTGCTCCGGGGCAAATTATCCCCACGTCGGGGCCCAATGAGAGCGTCATGTTCATTCCTCACTTCCTCCGAGGCCTGGGCCTCACCCTCGACCCCTTTGTGAGGGGTCTCATGTTCTACTATGGGTTGGATTTTCACGATCTGGCTCCAGACGCCATCCAACACATCTCGTCTTTCATTATTGTGTGCGAGGCTTTTCTCCACGTCAACCCACACTTCGGCTTATGGCTGAAGACCTTCAATGTGAAGCCGAAGATGATCGAGGGGCGACATGCGGAGTGCGGAGGCGCTATAATAAGTAGAAACGCTGATGCCCCATGGCCAGAGGGTTCTTTTCCGGAAGTATCCGACGTATGGCAACGGAGATGGTTCTATGTCACTGCTCCCAAAGGCACAAAGTGGGTAGCTGCCCCGAGTTCCGCTCAGGCGCTCCGTCACAGTTGGCGTCTTGGACCAATGTGGGACGGAATTATGGGCCTGCTGGCGATGTACCAGAACTGCAGAATCGCATCCGGGAGCTTATTGAGAGGGACATAAATCTTGTCATCATAATTCAGGTAATGCTAGTCTGGCAGATGTTGCCGTGCAAACGTCGGCCTCTCCGGATGTGGGAGTTTAATCCGGAGGGTCCGTGGACTATTAAGCACTTCTTTGGCCTGACGCTCGAAGGGATGTGCAAGTTATTCTTCGGACCACATGTAAAATATCCGGACACCATCGAGGATGCGGGCCTAAGCTGCAATCGCCTAGATGCCCAAGTAAGTAACCTTAAAGCCCGACACTTCATGTATATTTATCATAACCATTATTCTGAAAATCCTTCCGTGGCCAGGAATGGCTCAACAAGGCGCAAAGAATCAGGTGTCCGACGCCACTTCCTGAAGGCTCGCCTGTTCCAACCATTGCAAAGATGCTGGGCCGGGCGCTCAGCAAAATCCCTTTGGGGAAAGGCGAAGGAAAGGGCAATGAAGCCGAACTTCACGCGCTACGCATCCAGACCGGGGAAATCGCTACCCGTCCTATGGAGGATAGCCAGGGAGGGAAGGTCAAAGCCTCCTCCCCACGCGGGAAGAAGAGGGCCGCATCCGAAGATTTGGAGGCGGAGACGCCCAAGCAAGGGAAGAAAGCGTCACCAGGGGCTCTGCCGCGACGGGCACCCTCACCGCGTCATGCCCACCGACGGGCCAACCCTCCACCGAGCTGTAAGTTATTCATTAATTCGAAGGTGTGATGTTACTCCGAGATCCATAACCAGGACTTCGTCTTTTGTAGTCCGGCGAGCAGCTCTTCTCAACAGAGTTCGTCTTCGGGGGACCTTCGTCCGGAGATGATCGAGAGTGAGACTCCACCCACCTCTCCGCCTCATGAAGCGGGCGACACGGAGGTGTCATCGTGGAGGAGTCCGGATCTGCCGAAGCCGGAGGCTAATACATCAGCCGCCCTGAGCCCGGGGCGTTTGGCTCACACGGGGGGCAATGGGAAGGGTCCGACATAGTTCAGTGTCCGGCCGGACATACTCACGGGCCGTTTGGAGCGAGCCGCGCTCTCGGAGGAGCACCGCTCTTTAATGAGCACGGTGCTCACGAAGATTTCATCCGCTACCAGTGGTTTGAATGAGGCATTTACAAGCCTGCTCAAAGGCTTTGAGGTATGTAGTGAGAAATGCACAATTTTTTGCTTATGAAGCACGCGCTAGGTGTGCTCCCTATAGATAGTAGCCCCTGAGACTCTGGTTGCCCGCCATAGGTGGCAAACGGGGGATCATATACTAATGTCTGCGCCGTACATGTGCACAGATATACAAGGATCCGGCAGCCGACTAGTCTGTTGAAGTTGCCGAACTAAGGAGGCGGATCGGATCCATCGATGCCGATATCACGCTGGTGAATAAATGGCTGGAGGAGTCATAGGGTATGTGCTCTCCTTCCCTTATTATGATGTATAGGAAAATGTATGAGGGGCATAATATTAATGCGATGTGTTTGCACTGCAGATGGTGCTGCTGCCGTGGAGGCCCTGAGGGCGGAACTTTCTCAAGCCAAGGAACAAGCTCGGGCTAGCGATGCGGCTGCCCTAAAGGCGGCCGAAGAATTGAGAGCCGAACAGGCTGCTCATCGCCGAACCGAGGAAAAGATAGCCGAAATGGCTGGGGAGTTAAAGAATGCCGCCGACCGGTATGCACTCCTCGGAAAGGAGAATAAGGCTAGTTCGGCCGAGCTGGACAAGGCACTTAATGCCGCCAAGGAGATGCGGACCGAGATCCGCAGTATGCGGGAGGAGCTCCAACAGGTCGACAAAATCGTGGCTGGGGGCTCATACTTACTGCGGACGAAGTTCTTGGATCCGAAGTATGCTCCCCTAGCGGGGCGCTTGAGTCTTGCAGACGCATATGCGGACTTGGCGAATAGTACAGCTACCGCTGTCAAGTTCTTCGAGGGTCAAGGCGATGAAGAAGTGGAGAAGCTTTTCCAGTCGCAGTTAAATGCTCCCACTCGCCCGCTGCCGCTGAATGAGAAGGTGGCTGCTATGGCGGAGCTCCACAGGCTGTCCGGGCTTGCAATGTGGTCTGTAATAGACCATCTTTGGCCGAAGGGGCCTAAGCCGGACAACTATTTTGGTTTGGTGCAGCAATTCCTTGGAGCCGTGTCTCGGATTGATGCCATGAGGAGGTCGGCGTGCATAGAGGGTGCGCGGATAGCTCTAGCCTGCATTAAAGCCTATTGGACGGATATGGAGGCAACTGTAATAGCGACCCAGGATCCGGCGGGAGGCCAATATCCGGCCGAGCACTACTTGGCGCAAGTCACAGAAGGTGCCCGCCTAATAGAGGCGCAGTGCTCGAAGAATTTTTTATTCGAGTGATAAGTCGAATCATTGTAGAAAACAATGTTTTAGTTTAATTATGAGGCTATGTTTATACTTTTGCCCGGAAGTATGATTGTATCCCCTTTGCAGCCGTTTTTATATGTATAAGTAGTCCGATAGATAGCAGTCGTTGGCTTCAGCTCCCACGCATATAATGCGGGGGTGTTCGCAAAAAATATGCTTAATCACACTTGATTCAACGTCTTGGTCCATTAAGGAGGTGATCGCACGTCGAACTAGGCAACCGGACTATATAGTTTTGACACTTTCGCTTATCCATGGGAGTATAATGGTGGGGCTACTATGTAGCCCCTGGTACCTTCGCGTGCATCCGAATACGGGCACGTGTGTACATGGCCAGGAAACGGCCCTTCGTTAATGCAGAGGAATCTTTAGGGATTCCGGTGAGTCTTCAAGTGGTTGAACAGTCTCTCGCTGTATCATGATAGTCAGTTTTCGGCTTTCTCTACTGAGGCGCTCATCCGGAATAACCAGGGCACAATCGCAGTAGTTCTCCTTTGGCCTTCCTTAGCCGGTGATAACGGAACGTAAGGCGGCAAACCGAGGAGCCGGGCAAACCCAACATTTGACCAAAGACATGATTCGGAGCTGATGCATATACGACGAAACTCATGACGCCGAACACTCCCGAGGGTATTCGGTCTTTGTAAAGGAAAATAGGCTGACATGAGCCTATTATAAGCCCTTAATTCCTAGGTACGTGCAATTTAGTCTGACGTGGCCAAATGCGAATAACGGCAGTATCCTCTATGGGTATAGAACCCATGGGATGGTTAAACAACAAGAGGCAGTAGAAAAGGTTTACACAGGGGCTTAATCTAAAAAGAAACCTGTTGAACGGGGCCCTGCTGCACGTCTGCGCCTTTGTCTCCATTGTGCCGTATCTTGGAAGGGTCTCGCGTGAACGTTGTCTATAAAAAAAGAAAAACTCGTAGGACAGTGCAACGTAAGTATGCGATTAATAATAAAAGTGTAAGATGTTGGCCTGCCAATAAGGTCGAGCCAAGTGTGGGGCTGTATTAAATGTATACAACCCCTGGTTTCCGTTATGGGATTACATATACGGTGCCATGTTTGAATTTTATCCGGGATACCGAACTCGTCTAACCGTGTCTGTGGTCGTAATGACCAGTCATGTTTTCTGATATTGGAGGCCGCTTATAGTCCGACCTCTAGGGCCGTCGCGTGTTCCTCTGCGCGCGAAGAGCGCTTCGTTATTCCGCTAATGGTGATGACGCCACGGGGACTGGGCATCTTGAGTGTAAGGTAGTCATAGTGCGGCAATGCGTTGAAGCGGGCGAAGGCCGTTCTCCCAAGCAATGCGTGATAGCCGCTTTGGAAAGGTGCGATGGTGAAGAGCAGTTCTTCGCTTCTGGAGTTGCCTGGGGGGCGAATATTACTTCCAGCGCGACTGAGCCCCTGCCGTAGGCCTCAACGCCTGGTATCACCCCTTCAAAGGTGGTGTTGCTTTGTCTAATTCTTGATGGGTTTATCCCCATTCTGCGGACAGTGTCCTCGTATATTAAATTGAGACTACTGCCGCCGTCCATGAGGACACGGGTGAGATGGTATCCGTCGATTATTGGGTCAAGCACCAAGGCCTGTGATCCTCCGCGCCGAATACTAGTTCGGCCGTCCATGTGGTCGAAAGTGATCGGACGAGACATCCAGTATTGAGATGTAGGTACGATGGGCTCTACATCGTGCGCGTCTATGGGCACACGTCCATGCCTTCTCGTGGATGTGTGAGTCGCGTGGATCATGTTTACTGTTTTAACCTCTGGCGGGAATTTTTTCTATCCCCCAGTGTTCGGCTGGCGAGGTTCATCCTCGTCTTCGCTTGGTGTGTCCCTCCCCTTGTGTTCGGCATTTAATTTGCCGGCCTGCGTGAAGACCCAGCACTCTCTATGGGTGTGGTTCGCAGGTTTCTCCGGGGTGCCATGAATTTGGCATAGTCTATCCAGGACTCTGTTCAGACCGGACGGTCCCTCTTTACTGCCTTTGATGGCTTCCTTTGCTGATCAGGTCGAGAGCCCCTGAATCCGGTGTTGACCGTCGTGTTATCCGGGCTCTCTTCCTTGTTTTGGCGTTTGTTTTTATTACGCCGTGGCTTCCCGTTGCCATCCCTTATTTCGGATGTGGTGGGGTCGCTGGTGCCTTTACGGGCTATCCAGCTATCTTCACCCGCGCAAAAGCGGGTCATAAGGCTTGTTAAGGCTGCCATTGTCCTTGGCTTTTCTTGGCCGAGGTGTCTGGCAAGCCACTCGTCACGGATGCTGTATTTGAATGCCGCTAAGGCTTCGGCGTCCGGACAATCGACAATTTGATTCTTCTTAGTGAGGAATCTGTTCCAAAGCTTGCAGGCAGACTCTCCGGGCTGTTGGATTATGTGACTTAGATTGTCTGCATCCGGAGGCCGGACATAGGTCCCTTGAAAATTGGCCCTGAAAGCGTCTTCGAGTTCCTCCCAACTCCCAATTGAGTTTTCGGGGAGGCT
This sequence comes from Triticum dicoccoides, assembly GCF_002162155.2. Taxonomy (NCBI): domain Eukaryota; kingdom Viridiplantae; phylum Streptophyta; class Magnoliopsida; order Poales; family Poaceae; genus Triticum; species Triticum dicoccoides. Next base: position 584,516,340 of record NC_041385.1, read on the forward strand.
TTTCAACCAGTGTCGAGCTGGTACCTTCAACTTGAGGGGAAGGTATTTGATGGCGTGGAGGTCATCCCCACGAGCCATGTGAATATGCAGGATAAAATCCTCGATCCAGACCCCTGGGTCTATGGTGCCGTCGTATGCTTCTATGTTCACAGGTTTGAAGCCTTGTGGGAATTCATGGTCCAGTACTTCTTCGGTGAAGCACAGAGGGTGAGAAGCCCCTCTGTATCTGGACGCGCTGTGGCATGTAGTCGGCTGTTGTTGTGTCTGGAGTTTATTCCCGACTGGTATCTGGCTTGTGTGGGCGTTTGGGTGACCATATTCCTTCGCCGGGGTGTGTCTTTTAGGTCCATAGATGGACCTGGCTGCACCGGCCTTCTTATCCAGATGCTCACGTAGATCGTGCGCAGTGTCCGCAACCGCTCTGTTATGGTTGTGAAGTAGTACGTCTGGTTTCTTGGTCGAATTTTCTTTTGGTGGAACGGCCGCGTCGTTGAATTCTGGCAGTAGCTTGCGCTTCGGATAGCTTTTCGTATGGCGGTCATCACCATATCTTTCTTCGGTGTCTAGCACTTTATTCCGTCTTCGGCTGAGCTTTTCTTGTGCAGCCTTGAGCCGTTGCTTCTGCTTTTTTAGACTTCTTGCGGTGGCCATAAGCTTTCTGTGGAGGTTGTCTCGTTCCACTTATTCGTCCGGGATGATGAATGCATCATCGTCCGAACTGTCTTCCTGTTTTGGGGTGGCTTCATGAGCTCGTCCCTCCGGATCATTGTGATCGGGTATTTGCTCCGAACTTGATTTGGCATGACCTGGCTCATCCTGCTCCATTGCTGGGTCCATGTGGTCGTTTTTGCTTTCGGAGTTTGCGGGTATATCGACCCTTCTTGCGCTCTTGTCGCTATTTTTGCAATTGCTGGACTTTGAGCGGCGTCTGCGCCGCCTTTTTGGCTTTTGCCCGGGTGTTTTATCTTCTGGATTATCGTTGTCGTCCTTATTGGGCGTGTCTACCATGTATATATATCGTGTGACAAGGTAGTAGTCCCACGCCCCAGGGATTCTGGAGCTTCTCCTGCATGGTCATCCATACCGTCAATGTCTTCGGAGTCGAAGTCGAGCATGTCGGTTAAATCTTCGATCGTGGCAATGAAGTGGGTGGTGGGTGGGCACCGAATTCCTTCTTCGGACATAGTTCGGCCCAGAGCCTCCTGACAAAGAGAGGGACTTTAATGAGTTCAGCATGTCACCGAAGGGCGAGTGCTGAAAGATGTCCGCAGAGGTAAACTCCATTACCGGAGCCCAACCTGGCTCGGCTGGCTCAAGAGCGAGCGGACTGGGACCGACGACCGGATACGAGTCCGGGGGGCCGGGGTTACAAGACTCCACAGAGGTGAGACCTGTGTTCGGCTCCACCGCCGATGAGTGTGCGGCCTGCGGGGCGGGGTCCAGCCCACCGTCCATACGCAACGCAACTTGCCCCAGATTTAGATCCGGGGCTGCTGCGGGGGTGATGTCCCGAGCATTGTCCAACAGCAGGTCTAGGCCATGCTCGTCGTGACTGTCCGGCGCTCCTGGCACAGGCTCGAATCCGTCGAATACCAAGTCTCCACGGATATCTTCCGTGCAGTTCAAGTTTCCGAACCTGATCTGGTGGCCAGGGGCGAAGCTATCGATCTGCTCCAACTGGCCAAGCGAATTGGCCCGCAGTGCGAAGCCGCCGAACACAAAGATCTGTCCGGGGGGAAAAGTCTGACCCTGGACCGTGTTGTTGACGATTGAAGACGCCATCAAGCCTCGAAGGGATGACACAGAGGAACTCTCAATGAAAGCACCAATGCCGGTGTCAAAACCGGCGGATCTCGGGTAGGGGGTCCCGATCTGTGCGTCTTAGGCTGATGGTAACAGGAAGCAAGGGACACAATGTTTACCCAGGTTTGGGCCCTCTCGATGGAGGTAAAACCCTACTTCCTACTTGATTAATATTGAAGATATGAGTAGTACAAGAGTAGATCTACCACGAGATCATAGAGGCTAAACCCTAGGAGCTAGCCTATGATGGTATGATTGTAATTGTGATCGGCCTTCTAAGGACCATCCTCTCCGGTTTATATGGACACCGGAGAGCTAGGGTTTACATGGAGTCTGTTATAAGGAAGGAAACATAATATCCGGATCGCCAAGCTTGTCTTCCACGCAAAGGAGAGTCCCATCCGGACACAAGCCGAAGTCTTGAGTCTTGTATCTTGACGCTTCTATAGTCCGGACAATGTGTACAGTCCGGCTGTCCGGATACCCCCTTATCCAGGACTCCCTCACCCCCTCCCACATATATATAGGTGGGGGGAGGGAGGAGGCAGCCTAGAGGCTCCCCCAAGTGGGGCTGAATCCCACTTGGGGTCTGGCCCCAAGCCGCTCCCCCTGCCATGTATAGGTGCGGGAGGAAGGCAGGGGAGGGTGCCCCTCCTTTCCTTTCTCACATGAGGAGCGAAAGGCAGGAGGGGCCATCCCTCCCCTTTCCTTAACCTAGGGTAAGCCGGGCAGGGAAGGGGCGCACCCGCCCCCTTGTGGGCTGGTGTGTCCTCCCTTTGGCCAATTAGGCCCATACACCTACCGGGGGTGTCTGGAACCCCTTCCGGCAATTTGATGACTACCTGGTGCATCCAAAACTCTTT
>NC_041385.1:584520154-584521063 GCF_002162155.2 Triticum dicoccoides
GAGATACCTGTAGAGCATCTTTATGACCACCCAGTTACGTTGTGAAGTTTGATAGCACACAAGGTATTCATCTGGTATCCGGGAGTTGCATAATCTCATAGTTGAAGGAATATGTATTTGACATGAAGAAAGGACTAGCAATAAACAGAACGATCAATATGCTATCATTCTCCTAATGATGTGATCCCGTTATCAAATGGCAACACTTGTCTATGGTTAGGAAAGCTTAACCATCTTTGATCAACGAGCTAGTCTAGTAGAGGCTTACTAGGGACACGGTATTTGTTTATGTATTCACACATGTATTTAAGTTTCCGATTAATACAATCTAGCATGAATAATAAACCTTTATTATGAATAAGGAAACGTAAAATAACAACTTTATTATTGCCTCTAGGGCATATTTCCTTTCAGTCTCCCACTTGCACTAGAGTGAATAATCTAGTTCACATCGCCATGTGATTAACACTCATAGTTCACATTGCCATGTGACCAACACCCAAATAGTTTACTAGTGTCAATAATCTAGTTCACATCGCCATGTGATTAACCCCATAGTTCAGATTGCCATGTGACCAACACCCAAAGAGTTTACAAGAGTCAATTATCTAGTTCACAATGCCATGTGATTAACACCCAAAGAGTACTAAGGTGTGATCATGTTTTGCTTGTGAGAGAAGTTTAGTCAACGGGTCTATCACATTCTGGTCCGTATGTATTTTGCAAATTTCTATGTTTACAATGCTCTGCATGGAGCTACTCTAGCTAATTTCTCCCATTTTAATATGTATCCAGATTGAGACTCAGAGTCATCTGAATCATTGTCAAAGCTTGCATTGACGTATCTCTTTACGACGAACTCTTTATCACCTCCATAACCGAGAAATATTTCCTTAGTCCTTTTAGGTA
>NC_041385.1:584522025-584562406 GCF_002162155.2 Triticum dicoccoides
GCCAAACTAGTGCACCTATTTTACCATTGTATTGGGTGTGTTAGGGACACAAGAGACTCTTTGTTATTTGGTTGCAGGGTTGTTCGAGAGATACCATCTTCATCCTACGCCTCCCACGGATTGATAAACCTTAGGTCATCCACTTGAGGGAAATTTGCTACTATCCTACAAACCTCTGCACTTGGAGGCCCAACAACGTCTACAAGAAGAAGGTTGTGTAGTAGGAATCAAGCTCTTTTCTGGCGCCGTTGCCGGGGAGGTGAGTGCTTGAAGGTATATCTTTAGATCTTACAATAAAATCTTTTAGTTTCTTGTTTTATCACTACTTTAGTTTATAAAAGAAAACTACCAAAAAATGGAATTGAGTTTGCCACATACGCTTCATCTTTTTAATATCTTTCGTGAGAATGATGGTAAGGAAAATTGTGCTCAAGTGCTAGAAGAAGAATGCATTAGAATGTTTGGCAATAAATATTTGAATGATGAGCATGATTGCAATGTTCTTAGTATGAATTCTTTGAATACCCATGATGCTAATGATATGCAAAGCCACAAGCTTGGGGATGCTATGTTTGATGAATATGATATTTTTTGTCCCCTAAGTTTTGATGAGCAAATTTATTATGATGAAAGCACGCCTCCTATTTACGATGATTATCGTGATGATATGTATGCCATAAAGAATAAACATAACCATGAAACTTTTCATCATGATTTTAATCTTCAATTGGATTATGCTTCACATGATAGTTATTTTGTTGAGTTTGCTCCCACTACTATTCATGAGGAAAAGTTTGCTTATGTGGAGAGTAGTAAAATTTATATGCTTGTGCATCATGAAAATAATGCTTTATGTGATGGTTATATGGTTGAATTTATTCATGATGCTACTGAAAATTATTATGACAGAGGATCATATGCTTCTGCATATTGAAATAATATCAAGTTTCCTCTCTATGTGTTGAAAATCTTGAAGATTTGCTTGTTTTACCTTCCTATGCTAGTTGATTATTGTTCCCATAAGTTGTTTGCTCACAAAATCCCTATGCATAGGAAGTGGGTTAGACTTAAATATGCTAGTCATATTCATCATGATGCTCTCTTTATGTTTCATTTCTCATCTTTTATGTGAGCATCATTGAAATCATCATGCCTAGCTAGGGGCGTTAAACGTTAGCGCTTGTTGGGAGGCAACCCAATTTTATTTTGGTCCTTTGCTTTTGCTTCTGTTTAGTAATAAATAATACATATAGCCTCTGGTTAGATGTGGTTTTATGTTTTAATTAGTGTTTGTGCCAAGTAGAACCTTTGGGAAGACTTGGGTGAAGTATATGCGATCTTGCTGTAAAAAATAGAAACTTTTGCGCTCACGAGATTAGCTGCCATTTTATACTGGAGAGTTATTTTAGGTTGATTCTTTCTGAAGATGATTAATGGACAAATTACTCAGGTCCACCAATTTATTTCAGAATTTTTGGAGTTACAGAAGTATTCAAAAGATAAGATTACTACAGACTGTTATGTTTTTCATAGATTATGTTTTCTATGTGTTGTTTGCTTATTTTGATGAATCTATGAGTAATATCGGAGGGTATGAACCATAGAGAAGTTGGAATACAATAGATATTACACCAATATGAATTTAGAATGATTTCACAACAGTACCTAAGTGGTGGTTTTATTTTCTTATACTAACGGAGCTTACGAGTTTTCTGTTGAGTTTTGTGTTGTGAAGTTTTCAACTTTTGGGTAAAGATTCGATGGACTATGGAATAAGGAGTGGCAAGAGCCTAAGCTTGGGGATTCCCAAGGCACACAAAGTTAATATTCAAGGACAACCAAGAGCCTAAGCTTGGGGATGCCCCGGAAGGCATCCCCTCTTTCGTCTTCGTTCATCGGTAACTTTACTTGGAGCTATATTTTTATTCACCACATGATATATGTTTTGCATGGAGCGTCATTTTCTTTTGTTATTATTTGCTTGCTGTTATTTATAATAATATTTTGCATCTATATTTTCCATAAAATGTGAAGGATAGCCTTTACCATGCTTATTTTGCAAGTATACATGTTGCTGTTTCAAAACAGAAAGTTTACCGCTGTTGCAAAAATTCCCTAGAAAAGTCAGAGAATGATATAATGTTGAAACGTTTTGAATATTGAGCTCTGATAAATATTATATAGTGCAGTATTTTTCTCATAATTTGTGGAGTTAGGGAAGTTTGATGAATCTTGCATTATTTACAAATTGTACTGTTTTGGCAGATTGCTGTTATGTTTGCATTGTTTGCATATGTTTGCTTGTTTAATGATTCTATTTTAGGATAGGAGTATTAAATATGCAGAGGCATTTAGTATGCAATGTTTAATAATAATTTTTGTGATTTTCTATGGTAGAGAATGATAAGGGTTTTGCATTGGTTTATATTAACTTATCTCACGAGTTCTTGTTGAGTTTGGTGTGGATGAAGCTTTCGAGATTTAGGAAACCGTAATATGAAAGGAATTAAGGAGACACAAAAGCTAAAGCTTGGGGATGCCCAAGGCACCCCAAGATAATATTTCAGGAAGTCTCAAGCATCCAAGCTTGGGGATGCCCCGGTAGGCATCCCACCTTTCTTCTTCAGCAATTATCAGTTAGTATCGGTTGAACCTAAGTTTTTGCTTCTTCACATGAGTGGTGCTATCCTTGCAATGACATTTTATTTTGTTTTTCTTGCTGTTTGAATAAAATACCAAGATCTGAAATTATTAAATGTTAGAGAGTCTTCACATAGTTGCACAATTATTTGACTACTCATTGATCTTCACTTATATCTTTTGGAGTAGTTTGTCTTTTGCTCTAGTGCTTTACTTATATCTTTTTAGAGCATGGCGGTGGTTCTGTTTTGTAGAAATTATTGATCTCTCATGCTTCACTTATAATATTTTGAGAGTCTTTTAGAACAGCATGGATTTTCTATGGTTATAAAATTGGTCCTAGAATGATGGGCATCCAAGTTGGGTATAATAAAAACTATCATAGAAAGTGAATTGGATGCTATGATCAATTTTATGCTTGATAATTGTTTTGAGATATGAGGATGGTGATATTAGAGTCATGCTAGTTAAAGTAGTTGTGAATTTAAAGAATACTTGTGTTCAAGTTAGTGATTCCCGTAGCATGCACATATGGTGAACCGCTTTGTGATGAAGTTGGAGCATAATTTATTTATTGATTGTCTTCCTTACGAGTGGCGGTCGGGGATGAGCGATGGTCTTTTCCTACCAATCTATCCCCCTAGGAGCATGCGCGTAGTACTTTGTTTCAATGACTTGTAGATTTTTGCAATAAGTATATGAGTTCTTTATGACTAATGTTGAGTCCATGGATTATACGCACTCTCGCCCTTCCACCATTGCTAACCTCTCTTGTGCCGCTCAACTTTCACCGGTACCATACACCCACCATATACCTTCCTCAAAACAGCCACCATACCTACCTATTATGGCATTTCCATAGCCATTCCAAGATATATTGCCATGCAACTTTCCACCGTTTCGTTTATTATGACACGCTCCATCATTGTCATATTGCTTTTGCATGATCATGTAGTTGACATCGTATTTGTGGCAAAGCCACCTTCATAATTCTTCCATACATGTCACTCTTGATTCATTGCATATCCCGGTACACCACCGGAGGCATTCATATAGAGTCATATTTGTTCTAAATATCGAGTTGTAATCTTGAGTTGTAAGTAAATAAAAGTGATGATCTTCATTATTAGAGCATTGTCCCAAGTGAGGAAAGGATGATGGAGACTATGATTTTCCCACAAGTAGGGATGAGACTTCGGACCTTATAAAAAAAGGGCCAAAAAAAGAGAAAATAGAAGAGGAAAAAATAAGCAAAAAAGAGAGAAGGGACAATGCTACTATCCTTTTACCACACTTGTGCTTCAAAGTAGCACCATGATCGTCATGATAGAGAGTCTCCTATGTTGTCACTTTCATATACTAGTGGGAATTTTTCATTACAGAACTTGGCTTGTATATTCCAATGATGGGCTTCCTCAAAATGCCGTAGGTCTTCGTGAGCAAGCAAATTGGATGCACACCACTTAGTTTCTTTTGTTGATTCATACACTTCTAGCTCTAGTGCATCCGTCGCATGGCAATCCCTACTCACTCACATTGATATCTATTGATGGGCATCTTCATAGCCCGTTGATACGCCTAGTTGATGTGATACTATCTTCTCCCTTTTTGTCTTCTCCACAACCACCATTCTATTCCACATATAGTGCTATGTCCATGGCTCATGCTCATGTATTGCATGAAAGTTGAAAAGGTTTGAGAACACTAAAGTATGAAACAATTGCTTGGCTTGTCATCGGGGTTGTGCATGATTAAATACTTTGTGTGATGAAGATAGAGCATAGCCAGACTATATGATTTTGTAGGGATAGCTTTCTTTAGCCATGTTATTTTGAGAAGACATGATTGCTTTGTTAGTATGCTTGAAGTATTATTGTTTTCATGTAAATATGAACTTTTATCTTGAATCATTTGGATCTGAACATTCATGCCCCAATAAAGAAAATTACATTGAGAAATATGCTAGGTAGCATTCCACATCAAAAATTCTGTTTTTATCATTTACCTACTCGAGGACGAGCATGAATTAAGCTTGGGGATGCTTGATATGTCTCCAACGTATCTATAATTTTTTATTGTTCCATGCTATTATATTACCCTTTTGGATGTTTATGGGCTTTACTTTACACTTCTACATCATTTTTGGGACTAACCTATTAACTGGAGGCCCAGCCCTAATAGCTATTTTCTTGCCTATTTCAGTGTTTCGAAGAAAAGGAATATCAAACGGAGTCCAAACGGAATAAAACCTTCGGGAGAGTTATTTTTGGAACGGAAGCAATCCAGGAGACTTGAAGTGGAAGTCAGGGAAGCTTCGAGGTGGCCATGAGGCAGGGAGGCGCGCCCGACCCCCCTAGGTGTGCCCCCCACCCTCGTGGGCCCCTCGTGGCTCCCCTGACTGACTTCTTTTGCCTATATATGTCCATATACCCTAAAACCTCTCAGAAGCACAATAGATCAGGAGTTCCGCCGCCGCAAGCCTTCGTAGCCACCAAAAACCAATCGAGACCCTCTTCCGGCACCCTTCCAGAGGGGGGATCCCTCACCGGTGGCCATCTTCATCGTCCCGGCACTCTCCATGACAAGGAGGGAGTAGTTCACCCTCAGGGCTGAGGGTATGTACTAGTAGCTATGTGTTTGATCTCTTTCTCTCGTGTTCTTGATTTGGCACGATCTTGATGTATCGTGAGCTTTGCTATTATGGTTGGATCATATGATGTTTCTCCCCCTCCACTCTCTTGTAATGGATTGAGTTTTCCCTTTGAAGTTATCTTATCGGATTGAGTCTTTAAGGATTTGAGAACACTTGATGTGTGTCTTGCATGTGCTTATCTGTGGTGACAATGGGATATCACGTGATCCACTTGATGTATGTTTTGGTGATCAACTTGCGGGTTCAGTGACCTTGTGAACTTATGCATAGGGGTTGGCACACGTTTTCGTCTTGACTCTCCGGTAGAAACTTTGGGGCACTCTTTGAAGTACTTTGTGTTGGTTGAATATATGAATCTGAGATTGTGTGATGCATATCGTATAATCATGCCCATGGAGACTTGAGGTGGCATTGGAGTATCTAGGTGACATTAGGGTTTTGGTTGATTTGTGTCTTAAGGTGTTATTGTAGTACGAACTCTATGATAGATCAAATGGAAAGAATAGCTTTGTGTTATTTTACTACAGACTCTTGAATATATCGATCAGAAAGGATAACTTTGAGGTGGTTTCGTACCCTACCATAATATCTTCGTTTGTTCTCCGCTATTAGTAACTTTGGAGTGACTCTTTGTTGCATGTTGAGGGATAATTATATGATCCAGTTATATTATTATTGTTGAGAGAACTTGCACTAGGGAAAGTATGAACCCTAGGCCTTGTTTCCTAGCATTGCAATACCGCTTATGCTCACTTTTATCATTAGTTACCTTGCTGTTTTTACAATTTCAGATTACAAATACTCATATCTACCATCCATATTGCACTTGTATCACCATCTCTTTGCCGAACTAGTGCACCTATATAATTTACCATTGTATTGGGTGTGTTGGGGACATAAAAGACTCTTTGTTATTTGGTTGCAGTGTTGTTCGAGAGAGACCATCTCCATCCTAGCCTCCCACGGATTCATAAACCTTAGGTCATCCACTTGAGGGAAATTTGCTACTGTCCTACAAACCTCTACACTTGGAGGCCCAACAACGTCTACAAGAAGAAGGTTGTGTAGTAGACATCAGGAATGACTCTCATTCTCTCTCTATCTTCTGCCGTTGTCGGGCTTTGAGTCTTACTCAACTTCACACCTTGTAACACGGGCAAGAACCTTTTCTTTGACTGATCCATTTTGAACATCTTCAAAAATTTATCAAGGTATGTGCTTTGTGAAAGTCCTATTAAGCGTCTCGATCTATCTCTATAGATCTTGATGCCCAATATATAAGCAGCTTCACCGAGGTCTTGCATTGAAAAAAAATCTTATTCAAGTATCCTTTTATGCTATCGAGAAATTCTATATCATTTCGAGTCAACAATATGTCATCCACATATAATATCAGAAATGCTACATAGCTCCCACTCACTTTCTTGTAAATACAGGCTTCACCGTAAGTCTGTATTAAACCATATGCTTTGATCACCTCATCAAAGAGTATATTCCAACTCTGAGATGCTTGCACGAGTCCATAGATGGATCGCTGGAACTTGCACACTTTGTTATCACCTTTAGGATTGACAAAACCTTCTGGTTGCATCATATACACCTCTTCTTTAAGATATCCATTAAGGAATGCAGTTTTGACGTCCATTTACTAGATTTCATAATCATAAAATGTGGCAATTGCTAACATGATTCAGACAGACTTAAGCATCGCTACGAGTGAGAAAGTCTCATTGTAGTCAACTCCTTGAACTTGTTGAAAACCTTTCGTGACAAGTCGAGCTTTGTAGACAGTAACATTACCATCAACGTCAGTATTCTTCTTGAAGATCTATTTATTTTCTATGGCTTGCCGATCATCGGGCAAATCCACCAAAGTCCATACTTTGTTCTTCTTATATGGATCCTATCTCAGATTTCATGACCTCAAGCCATTTATAGGAACCTGGGATCATCACAGCTTCTTCATAGTTTGTAGGTTCGCCATGGTCTAATAACGTAACTTCCAGGACAGTATTAACGTACCACTCTCGTGTGGATCATGCTCTGGTTGACATACGAAGTTCAGTAGTAACTTGATCTGAAGTTTCATGATCATCATCATTAGCTTCCTCTGTACTTGGTGTAGGCATCACGGGAACGGTTTTCTGTGATGTGCTACTTTCTAATTCGAGAGAAGGTACAATTACCTCATCAAGTTCCACTTTCCTCCCACTCACTTTCGTTTGAGAGAAACTCCTCTAGAAAGGACCCATTCTTGGCAACAAAAATCTTGCCTTCGGATATGTGGTAGAAGGTGTACACAATTGTTTCCTTAGGGTATCCTATGAAGATGCACTTCTTCAATTTAGGTTCGAGCTTATCAGGCTGAAGCCTATTGACATAAGCGTTGCATCACCAAACTTTAAGAAACGATAGCTTAGGTTTCTTGCCAAACCACAGTTCATACAGTGTCGTCTCAACGGATTTAGACGGTGCCCTGTTTAATGTGAATGCAGCTGTCTCTAATGCATAACCCCAAAACGATAGTGGTTAACCGGTAAGAGACATCATAGATTGCACCATATCTGATAAAGTACGGTTACGGCGTTTGGACACACCATTACACTACTAGGGAAAAGCCTATACACAGAATCTTACCAGCAGCGCTCCCCAAAATACCAAGCTACTGCTATTTAGCAGCAGCACGTGTTAGCGAAACGCGCTGCTGACAGGAAAATAGCAGTAGCGCGTCCACCACAAACCGCGCTACTGCTATAATTGCCATGACCTCCCCCCCGCTAGTTATAGCAGTAGCGCACTATATTGAACAGCGCTACTGCTATAGAAGTTAGCAGCAGCGCGCTTATAGGAAAGCCGTGAACAGGGTGTTTACCACCTTAAATATGTTATTTCTGAAACTACCACAACCAGTTGGTATTCACTGAACTCTATGTGTAAAATTTGTGGCCGCAATATGAGTCCTCTCCGGTTCCTACCGGAGAGGACTCATATTGACAATTCAGATTGTACACAAAAAATCATTGATGGCCAATGTATTTTTGCATTGACGTATTTTTTGTATAGTTACACTTAGAAGTAGCGGTTTATGTGCAAAGCGCTACTGCTATTCAGATTAGCTGTAGCGCGTTTTGGCAAACGCACTACAACTATCCCTACCTTATCCCCACGCGCACGACCGGCCCTCACTCACACTCACTCTCGCCCCCCCCATGCCGATAACCGTCGTCGTGCGTCGCCGCCGCCGCCTTCGTCCGTCCATCGCCGAGGTACTCCCCTCCTTCCGTCCCTCCTCCCTCCTCCTCGCACATCCTCCCTCCGCCTGCGACCGTCCCTCCCTCCTCTGCCGCTGCCCTCCTCCCTCCGCCTGCGGCCGCCCCTCCTCCCTCCTCCGCTGGCAGCCCTCCTCCCACCGCCATCGACCTCGCCGCCCCTAGCTACCTCTCCGTCGCCCCCACCCCCTGCCACTAGTTAGTACTAGATTTAGCAGTTGTAGATGTTAATTTAGGGTTCATAGCTAGTACTAGATGTTGCTTAGTTAGTACTAGATTTTTAGTAGTAGTAGATGTTAATTACTAGTAGTGATGGTACTAGTTAACTAGGGTAGTATGATTAATAGTAGTTGTAGTTGAACTACTTTAGTTGTAGTTGAACTAGTTTACTAAGTAAATTAATAAACTAGTTGAACTAGTTGAATTAATAGAACTAATGTATTTTTAGTAAATAATTAATATAACTAGTTGAACTACTTTATTTTTAGAAAGAACTAGTTTTTTTCTATTTATAGTAAGTTTATATTTAGTAAGAACTAGTTGAATTAATAAAACTAGTTGAACATGTCATATTTGTTGTTATTTTTTAGTTTAAGCAATTATTCGGGATGTATTAGTGATAACTTATATGGTTTCAGGTGACCGCCGTCGTCCCCGTCACCGACCCCCTCCGACATCCCCGCCGTCGTCCCCGTCACCGACCCCCTCCGACATCCCCGCCGTCGTCCCAGTCACCGACCCCCTCCGACATCGAGGTGAGACCAGCCAAATATCCTTGTATATCTTGTGTTGTTGCTCAAATAGGATATGTGGTTGCCCAAGTGGCTGTTCATGTTCAGTTTACATCTCCGAGTGGCCTATGTTTTGCCGGAGTGTTGATTAATTTCCGTTCCGGCAAATTTCAGGTGCTCGATATGTCCTTTTTTAGCAAAGGTAATGCCGGATTTTTTTCGTGAATTCTGGCATGACTCGTGCTAGAATATGTACAAGTTTAATCTTCGAATTATGAATGTAGGAAATGTCGTACTCGGACGATGACAGTCTCCCGGGGGAGTGTAGCTGGTGCCACGATGATCGAGGTATGTGCGACAGGTTCGTTCAGCTGGACGAAGATCGGCGCTTCAGCATTAAGCTCGAGGAGACCTTCGATTGTGAAATGGTACGCAACAATGACAAGTGTTTTTTCGTAATTAAGCATGACTTCAACTATTTCAACGTCTAATTTTCATATTTTACAATTCGACTAGCTTATCCCATGCCATGCAAGACGCTATGTCTTGGAGAGGATGGGTTTTGAAGACCATGAAAATTTCGAAACAAAGAAAATACACCTAAGGACCCATCATGATATGGATTTTGAAGTAAATCTATGCAATGCTCAGAGCGTAACCCATTTTGGTCGCCAAAATTGGGAAGCACTTTGCAAAATGTATGGTTTTTATGAGGGTATGATTGTCACCATGGATCTTGGTGATCCTGACATCGAGCAAGACAATATGGACATTTGGGTCCTTGTTGATACGCTTCCGATTGTACCGCTATGTGAGTTTCTCAAACATAGTTATTAACTAATTTGTATTGTTTATTTCAAAATAGTTGATAGCTTATTTCCATTGATAGCTTATTTTGATTCTTCAAAGACTGTGCGGAAGATGGTAGATAAAACCCACTACACCGATGGCACCGAATTAACGTATAAGGAGAAAAATCATCTGATCGCATTTTGTACTCTTCTTGAGAATTACAATAACTATTATCGAACTCCTCCAAATTATGGTGAATACGTGCCACTAGTGCATGTGTTGAACCACGGTAACTTCTCTGGAGATACCCTGGTAAGATTTTTTACTATTACGACATCCATGCATCTTTTGCATACTTCTAAAACTAGTACATCATTGCTAACTACGAAGTTATTATTATGTTTTTCAATAGAAACTCCCGATGGATTGTGTGCCTCATCTGATGTCTCTGAATGGTCGCCTCTCAGTTCTGAACATACTGCCAGGTAAATCTAGGGAGCTCACCTGTGCATATCAGATTTCTAAAACCGGTGAACACATGATCATCAAAGAATGGAAGAAATGTATGAACATTTGCAAGGAGGTTCTTGGAAGTAACATTCAGCGAAAGGCAAGAATTGGAGATAGGCTAATCTCCATTCTCCATAATTGAGAGTCAGGGGCTATCTTGTTTTTTGCTATTTTACCTTAGAAAATGTAGTAGGTCTTAATCGAATGTAGTAGGTCCTATGAGGTACAATATGTTTATTATGTGGTAATGTGTTAGAGTTGATAATGTGGAGTGCTTGTGATTACGACTAGTGACCAATTTGCTATGTGATGTCATTGATGAAAACAATGATCTTGAGGAGGTGTTATATGACAATGATGTATTATGATGATAAGTTGTTAATGATATGATGATGATGATGATATTATTATATCATTGGGTGAAAGAACCGCGGATTAGTTTCAAGTGGATGGACATCCACTTGAAACTAGTCCACGGTTCTTTCACCCCGTGATGTAATAACTCATTATGATGTAAAAACAAGCTCTAAATTCCTGTTGTATGAAAACTTGTGTAAAGGTGTATGAATACAACATGAAATAAAAAAGAAATAAAATACTAAATAATAGTAGTAGCGCGGGAAAGGAGAAGCTCTACTACTAATTACCAGTAGCGCGGTTCTGAAGAAGCGCTACTACTAAGTCAATTTAGCAGTAGCGTGGATCCAGGCGCGCTATTGCTAAGCATTAACTGTAGCGGCTTATCAGTAGCGCTCCTGCCCGCGCTACTGATAGGCCTAAAACCCGCGCTGCTGCTAGGCTTTTCCCTAGTAGTGTTATGCTGTGGTGTTCCACGTGGCGTGAGTTGTGAAACAATTTGAAATTGTTTTAAATGAAGGCCAAACTCGTAACTCAATTATTCGCCTCCGCAATCAGATTGTAGAAATTTTATTTTCTTGTTATGATGATTCTCCACTTCACTCCAAAATTCTTTGAACTTTTCAAATGTTTCAGACTTATGTTTCATTAAGTAGATATAACCATACCTACTTAAATCATATGTGAAGGTGAGAAAATAACTATACCCGCCACATGCTTCAACACTCATCGGACCGCATACATCGGTATGTATTATTTTCAGTAAGTCATTAGCTCGCTCCATTGTTCTGGAGAACGGAGTTTTAGTCATCTTGCCCATGAGTCATGGTTCGCAAGTATCAAATGGTTCATAATCAAGTGATTTCAAAAGTCCATCTACATGGAGTTTCTTCATGCGCTTTACACCAATATGACCTAAACGGCAGCTCCAGAAATATGTTGCACTATCATTATCAACTTTGTATCTTTTGGCATCAATATTATGAATATGTGTACCACTATGACCGAGATTCAATAAACTATTTACATTAGGTGTATGACCATAGAAGGTTTTATTCATGTAAATAGAGCAACAATTATTCTCTGTCTTAAATGAATCATATTCATGCTCCACGCAAACACCAAATAACATTTATTCAGGCTCAACACTAATCCCGAAGGTAGAGGGAGTGTGCGATGGTGATCGTATCAACCTTGGAATCATTTCCAACACACATCATCACGTTGCTCTTAACTAGTCTCTGTTTATTCTGTAACTCCTGTTTTGAGTTACTAATCTTAGCAACTGAACCGGTATCAAATACCCAGGGGTTACTACGAATACTAGTAAGGTACACATCAATAACATGTATATCAAATATATCTCTGATCACTTTGCCATCCTTCTTATCCGCCAAGTATTTGGGGTTGTTCCGCTTCTAGTGGCCACTCCCTTTGCAGTAGAGGCATTTAGTTTCAGGCTTAGGTTCAACTTTGGGCTTCTTCACAGGAGTGGCAACTTGATTGTCATTATTTTGAAGTTTCTCTTTCTTTCCCTTGCCCTTTTTCTTAAAACTAGTGGTCTTGTTAACCATCAACACTTGATGCTCTTTCTTGATTTCTACCTTCGCCAATTTCAACATCGCGAAGAGCTCGGGAATCGTTTTCGGCATCCCTTGCATATTATAGTTCGTCACGAAGTTCTAGTAGCTTGGTGATAGTGACTAGAGAACTCTGTCAATCACTATCTTATATAGAAGATTAACTTCCACTTGATTCAAGTGATTGTAGTACCCAGACATTCGAGCACATGCTCACTGGCTGAGCTATTCTCCTCCATCTTGTAGGAAATCTACTTGTCAGAGGTCTCATACCTCTTGACATGGGCATGAGTCTAAAATACCAATTTCAGCCTTAGAACATCTAATATGCTCTATGGCGTTCAAAACATTTTTGAAGTCCCGGTTCTAAGACATAAAGCATGGTGCACTAAACTATTAATTAGTCATCATGTCGATCTTTCCAAACATTCATAACATCTACATATGCTCCTGCAATAGGTCTGTCACCTAGCGGTGCATCAAGGAATAATCCTTATGTGCATCAATGAGGATAATCCTCAGATCATGGACCCAGTCCATATTATTGCTACCATCATCTTCCAACTTAGTTTTATCTAGGAACATATCAAAAATAGGATTGCTATATCGCGAGCTATTGATCTACAACATAGATATGCAAATACTATCAGGACTACATTCATGATAACTTAAGTTCAATTAATCAAATTACTAATGAACTCCCACCTAAATAAACATCCCTCAAGTTACTAAGTGATAGATGATCCAAATCAACTAACCCATGACCGATCATCACGTGAGATGGGGTAGTCATCAGTGGTGAACATCTCTATGTTGATCATATCTACTATATGACTCACGTTTGACCTTTCGGTCTCTAGTGTTCCGAGACCATGTCTGTGCATGCTAAGATCGTCAAGTTTAACCCAAGCATTCTGCATGTGCAAAACTGTCTTGCACCCGTTGTATGTGAACATAGAGTCTATCACACCCGATCATCACGATGTGCTTCGAAACGACGAACTTTAGCAACAGTGCATACTCAGGGAGAACACTTTTATCTTGAAATTTAGTGAAGGGATCATCTTATAATGCTACCACCGTTCTAAGAAAAATAAGATGCATAAAGGATTAACATCACATGCAATCAAAATATGTCACATGATATGGCCATCATCATCTTGTGCTTTTGATCTCCATCTCCAAAGCATCATCATGATCCCCCTCGTCACCAGCTTGACACCTTGATCTACATCATTGCGTCGGGGTCGTCTCACCAACTATTGCTTCTACAACTATTGCTAACACATAGCGATAAAGTAAAGCAATTACATGGCGATTGCATTTCATACAATAGTCAAGAGACAACCCAAACGCTCCTGCCGATTGTCGATATTACAAAACATGATCATCTCATACAACAACATATATCACATCACGTCTTGACCATATCACATCACAACATGCCCTGCAAAAACAAGCTAGACGTCCTCTACTTTGTTGTTGCAAGTTTTACGTGGCTGCTACAGGCTTCTAGCCAGAACCGTTCTTACCTACGGCAAAAACCATAACGGTTATTTATCAAGTTTGCTACTTTAACCTTCTTTAAGGATTGGCTGTAGTCAAATTCGATTCAAGTGAAGTAGGAGAAACAGACACCCGTCAGCCACCATTATGCAAAACAAGTTGCATGTCTATCGGTGGAACCGTTCTCATGTACGTGGACATGTAAGGTTGGTCCGGGCTGCTTCATCTTCCAATACCACCAAATCAAAATAAGACGTTGGTGGTAATCAGTATGACCATCACCGCCGACAACTCATTGTGTTCTTCTCGTGCATATCATCTACACATAGACCTGGCTCGGATGCCACTGTAGGGAAATGTTGCACGTAAAACAAAAAAATTCTACGCACACGCAAGATCTATCCATGAAGATGCATAGCAACAAGAGGGGAGAGTGTGTCTACGCACCCTCGGAAATCATAAGCGGAAGCGTCTAGTAACGCGGTTGATGTAATCGACCTTCTTCCCGCTCCAACCGATCAAGTACCGAACATACGACACCTTCGCGTTCAGCACACGTTCAGCTCGGTGACATCCTCCGCCTTCTTGATCTAGCAAGACGGCGAGGTAGTGGATGAGTTCCGGCAGCACGATGGTGTGGTGACGGTGATGGTGAAACTATCTCCGCAGGGCTTCGCCTAAGCACTACAAAAATATGACCGAGGTTGTAAACAATGGAGGGGGCGCCGCACACAGCTAAGAAATTGTTCTGGTTGTGCTAGGCGCTCCCCTCCCATGTATATATAGGTGGGGGGGGGGGGCGGCCTGGAGGCGCCCCAAGTGGGGCCGAATCCCACTTGGGGTCCTGCCTCAAGCCGCGGCCCCATGCCATCACTACAAAAAAAAGACACATCCGTGACATTTTGGGCCGAACGATTTTTTTTCTGTCATACATATGACACTTCTATGACGATAATTGGGACAAAAACCGATATCATCATAGATGTGGTGGGCTCCTACTTCTATGACAAAAAATCATGACAGAAAATGGGCTTTTCGTCCTGGGCGGGCCGGAGACGCAGCTTCATGACATTCTTTGGGCCATCCATGACAGAAATTACCGTGGTAGAAGCGAGGGCGAGGAAAATTTCGGGGAGTTCCCGGTTACGGTGGGAGGTCGGGGGCCGAGCGATGCGCATTTCTCTCGTACACGTACGCGCGTGTGTGCGAGGCGTTGGCTCTAACTGAACCCGAGCGAGGTGTTGGGCTCTAACTGAACCCGAGCAATTGCACTGCAGGCTACGCGTTACTGAACCTGAGTGATTGATCGATGGCTGTTAACTGAACCCGATCGAGCGATTCCTTCGCCACTGCTGCTAACTGAAGCCGATCGATGCTGCCTCTGGGATGAACAGTGAGCGTTGTGGGAGGGGGGGGATTTGGATGAACAGTGAGCAGTGGCGTTGCCTCTGGATGAACAGGACCCCGTGGTGTGGAGGGCTGGATGAACAGTAGATGGTGGAGGGTTGCCCGTGGAGGGGTGGTTGAACAGTAGCCGATGGAGTAGCGCGCGGTGGAGGCTGGATGAACAGTAGCCCGTGGAGGATGGAGGAGGTCGACGGTAGCCCGTGGAGGCTGGAGGAGGTCGACGGTGGAGATGAACAGTATCCCGTGGAGTCCCGTTTTGCGGTACGCCACACCCCTCCCGATGAACAAGACCCCCGTTTCGACCGTAGCGCTCCAACACAAGTCTGTTTCGTCCATTTTGCGGTACGCCACACCCCTCCAGATCAACAGGACCCCCGTTTCGACCGTAGGAGGTCTGTTTCGTCCGTTTTGCGGTATGCCACACCCCTCCTGATCAACAGGACCCCCGTTTCGACCGTAGGAGGTCCGTTTCCTCCGTTTTGCGGTACGCCACACCCTTCCCGATGAATAGGATCCCGTTTAGAACGTGGCCGGTCGAACACAAGGCCGTTTCCTCCATTCTGCGGTACGCCAGGCCTCGTTTCCATCGTCTGTTCCGTCCAAGCCCTCCCGATGAACACGACCATGCATTCCGTTCCGACCCAGCCAGTTGGCTCCTCATGAACACGATGACGATGCTATTTCTCCCTTCCGACCCAGCCATGTACACGAGCCCTAGCCGTACGTATCCGCGAGTAGGCGTTCGAGACCCCGCCCGTATGTACACATACGTGGCCATATTTTCTTTCTTGCACACTGGCCGCTGTACGTACGTGTACATGCTACGTGCGCGCCTCTACATCAACCAATATATATGTACGTACACGTTCGCGACCAGAATGACAATGCTACGTACGCTTCGACCAGGTGGGTCCCGACTGTCAGGCACTTCCTTGCGTGCAAAGATGTAGCTGGTGGGTCCCAGCAGTCAGGGGGCGAATAGTTTTTTTACTCGGACGCACTTCCTTGCGTGCAAAGATGTAGCTGGTGGGTCCCAGCAGTCAGGGGGCACATCGTTTTTTTGCCCGGACGCACTTTCTTGCGTGCGAAGATGTAGCTGCTGGGTCCCAGCAGTTAGGGGGGCGAATCGTTTTTTTTCCCGGACGCACTTCCTTATGTGCGAAGATGTAGCTGGTGGGTCCCGGCAGTCAGGGGGAAACATTTTTTCACAAAATACAGTGGCGCGTCTGGTGGGTCCCTGCTGTCAGGTGGAGGAATAATTATTTTCCATGTAATAAGGAGGTCCCGACCAGGTGGGTCACGACTATCAGGCACTTCCTTGATGTGGCCGTGGACCCAGCTGTCAGCCTCTCCACGTACAGTCCATGTTCGATGGAAGTCGTTCCTTGACAACGCCGCGCCGAGAGGACCACGGCGGTGGACGACGGGGAGGCCTAGGAAGGGGACAACTCGGAGCCGGGGAAGACGCAGCAGTGGATGCCCATGCGAAGAGGAGTACGAGGGTTCACTGGTTCGACTGCGGTGTGAGGCTGCTATCGCCGCAGAATAACAGGGGGTGTGGGTGAGTAGAGGGATGGCCTGGCCAGCGGTGGGAGTAGTAGGGGGCGGTGAGGCCTCCGCGGCATCACAGCCGGCCACAGGAGGCAGGAGCACGCGACACAACCGGCGCTGGTTTGGGCGGCTGGAGCAAGAAGACCAGAGGTTGAAGAAGCACTACGGCCGTTGGATGAACATCGTACGGTAACAGGAGCTAGAATCATTCATATTGACTAAGTTGGCAAAGCCCTCCGTCCCCGTCAACTTGGTAGGCCCACAAGTCAGCCTCCCACTATGCTGGGTTCCAGCTGGCAGGGGGAGTATTCATTTTTTTTGTGCGTAATAAGGAGGCACTTCCTTGCGTGCGAAGATAGCTGGTGGGTCTGACCTATCAGCGGGGGTCACGTTTTTTTCGCAAAATACAGAGGCCCTTCCGGTGGGTTCCAGATGTCAGGTGGAGGAATCATTATTTTGCGCGTAATAAGGAGGCATTTCCTTGTGTGCGGCCATGGACCCAACTGTCAGCCTCTCCACGCATAGCCTACTTCCGATGGTGTCGTTCGTTGACCACGTTGACCACGCCATGCTGAGCGCATCCAAGGTGGTGGACAACGGCGAGGCCCCGGACAGCAACGAGCCAGAGATGGGAAGACGCGGGAGTAGAGGTGCAGACGGAGAGGTGTATGAGGGTTAACTGGTTCTAGTGCGGTGTGGTTCGGCAGTCGGTGGAGAAGAACAGGAGGTGTGGAGGGATGGAGGGATGGCCTGGCCAACGGTGGAGTAGCGCTTCATAGCAAAGCATGCAAAGCAGAGCTGCTAGCAGCAGGAGGCGGGAGGTGGTCCCGGCGGCGCTGGAGGAAGAAGACGAGAGATTGAAGATGGATGCCAGTCGTTGGATGTAAATCCAATGGCTAACATGTCAGAATCATTTGTTGACTAAATTGACAATGACTTGCGTTGGCTTCGACCTATTGGCCCACATTTTGGCCTCCAAAAATGTGGCACGTATTCAACCTATTTTTTCAGAATTTACAGTCTTTTTTTTGCATGGTAGAATTTACAGTCAATTTGATATATATATTTTTGAATTACAGCCATTAGCTAGGCTGGGTGAACAAATTATGTAGCATCCATGCGGCCCATTTATTTTATTTCCTAAAAAATTACAGGCCATTTGCACTTTCTCGAAATACACGATTTTGCTGGGATGATTCTAATTATAATGTTGGGTTGGGCCAGCAATGTTATCAAAAAATAAAAAGGGGCTGAGCATTTTGTTATAAATATATTTAAATAATAAGTGATATTATTACATTCGTCCTTAAATCTTACCAAGCTTTTGTACACAATCACTAGGATTTTTGTGCCAAAACAATCCAGGATTTTATTGTTAAGAAATTATTTTTATAAGTTAATAAGATGTGGGATATTGTTTTCTTACATATGTAAGTATCTGTTAAATATATGATGACAATAAAACTAATATATAATAACATATAAAATAATTTGAATATATATATAATATAGTTATAAGGGAAACATAAGTTGGACCTGGCGTTCCTATTCTTATATAGAAAAATAGAACAAACCTCTATGTTTTCTTCAAAAAAATACATAAATTGGGCTGCCGATATTCAAGAAAAATAAAACCTCGGATGGGAGGTCCATAGGCCGGTCGATACAGGATGGCCCTCAAGAAAATACAAACAGGCCTATGGACATCCCATCCGAGGTCGTGGGCTGCACATGTTAAAAATGAAAGCCTAGATGGGGCAACCCAAAACCACGTCTAACACTTGCCAACACTTCGTCCCTCGTTTTCTCTGTGTTTTGCACACTCGACATTGTGTGGGCATTTTGACTATGCATCATATGAAGATGTGCGATGCATAAATGTTGATCAGCATGATGTTAACTGGCTGGTAGTTCCATTTTCAACCATGAATAAAACTTCCAACATGATGTTAACCCTGTTTGAAAAGGTCGTGTTAATATAAATGCTCTGCCTCTGAAAGTTGCAGTTTCTTATCTGAAACTGAATTTGCAGTTTCTTAACTGAAACCGAAACTTGCAGTTTCTTCTCTGAGAATCACATTGTCTGCACTTTTATACTCCTATGAAACTACATTTTTAAGTGCTAAAAATAGATCTATAGAATTCATAAAATACTTCATATGCTCAATACTGAAAATCTGAAATTCAAAATACATTCATATCTGAAAGTACTCTCAAAATACACAACACAAAACACAATTCACAACCTGCAAATACTGACAACCCTAAGCTCCTCCTGACAATTCACAACCTGCCCGACTATTGGGCTGGGGGGGGGTAGTCCCCTCCTATTCCTCGGCGGCAGACAGCCGCCCCATGAGACGATGTGAACGGCGAGGGAGACGATTGCGGGCAAGCGTCTTCGGGCCAACTGCTTTTCTCCTCTTGCAATTGGGTTTGGTCGACGAAGACTCCATCGGCTCACTCTGGCAGGACACCCTCACAAACGTCACCCTGTAGATGCTCGATCCTTCAATCTCTGGTGGATGCTCCATATGGGATCATACTCCCACCACCGCTCCCTCACGATCGGATTCGGTGAATCTGTTTGCTCCATGGCCGAGAGGAGCAGCTCTATGTACTCCAGCGCGACTCCCGCCGGGAGTATCGTCGCCTTTTCGCTCTGTTGTAGATATTTGGCCATGGATGTCGCCGTCGCTGCTAGTTGGTCCTTGTTGTCAAACCAAGACTCCAACATCCTAGCTAGCTTCATAGGGTCGCCGTCTGCGATCCTCACGTATCGGTTGTACTCCTCCATCGATCTACTTCTCCATAGCACCTTCACTCGCCGGCGGTGGTTTTTGAATGGAAGAGGAGAGGAGCGGCGCTGGTTTTGGATTAGAACGGGAGAGGAGCGATGCTGGTTTTGGACTGGAACAGGAGAGGAGGGGCGGTGGTTTTGAAATGGAAGAGGTGAGGAGCGGCGCTGGATTTAGATTGGAACAGGAGAGGAGCGGCGGTGGTTTAAGAGGAGAAGAGTGGAAGAGCAGCACTGGTCTTGGAAGTATTTTTTTGTTGTTTTGCGTATTTTGGGTCAAAGTTTGACCACGTACTGTATTTGACAAGCAAAATGTGAATGCATGTCACCAAAAATGGTATCATTTGGCTCGTATCTGAATGTACTTTCAAATTATATTATTTTTGCAATGTATAACATATATTTTATGTGCGAAAATCATGGTCAATTATGACCCAGAATAAAAGGGAGACTAGTTAATGTGGGGTCGCTTTCTTAATTGAAGGGTAAATTGATTTTGATTTGATCCAGTCACAGCGCGCCGGCCCTCTCGTCCAACCCTAAATCGTTGTTGCACGCTCCTCTCCCTCTTCTCCATTGCAAAACCACCTCCTCTCCTCTCCATCATATCCATTCCAAAACCACCGTCTCACCTCTCCCTCTTCTGATCTTCTCCATTGCAAAACCACCTCATCTCCTCTCCATCATCTCCATTCCAAAACCACCGTCTCACCTCTCCCTCTTCTGGTCTTCTCCATTGCAAAACCACCTCCTCTCCTCTCCATCATCTTCATTCCAAAACATAATATCCGGATCGCCAAGCTTGTCTTCCACGCAAAGGAGAGTCACATCCGGACACGAGCCAAAGTCTTGAGTCTTGTATCTTGACGCTTCTTTAGTCCGGACAATGTGTACAGTCCGGCTGTCCGGATACCCCTTTATCCAGGACTCCCTCAGTAGCCCCTGAACCAGGCTTCAATGACGATGAGTCCGGCGTGCAGTCTTGTCTTCAGCATTGCAAGGCGGGTTCCTCCTCCGAATACTCCAAGATGGTGACCGAACACGTAGACCGTGTCCGGATCTGCAAGATGATATTCACATACCCTAGCATAAATCCGTTCTGTTGGCAATTTTTGCACGTCATGCCCTTGCATCGTGGCCTGGTCCAACACGGCCCGGCGTCTCCTGCTCCCCCTTGACTCGCGTCGCGAGGCGGTTTTATTGGCACATCCTGCCAAAGTAGAGATCGTGTCCCCCTTAATACGGGCTCTTTTATCAATATGGGCATATGTGACCCCACGGCGACCGTTGGTATGATTCCGTGTATTTTAGATAAGTCTCAAGCGGTCACGCTGAGGACTCTTGGTATTCATCCCTTTTATAAAGGGGTCAAGGCCTACGCCTTTTTACCACCTCTCCTGCTCTTCCTCACCCCTTGAGCTCCGGCACTCAAAACCTAAGCTCGAGCACCCTAGGTCCTCCAGCATGTCCGGATCCGATGCAACAGGTCGGTGGGTGGCCTCCTCGATTCAGGAGGAGGATATTGCAAAGCTTAGGGAGGTCGGACACCTGACCGCCGATGTCCAGCATAGGCTTCCTGCTCCGGGGCAAATTATCCCCACGTCAGGGCCCAATGAGAGCGTCATGTTCATTCCTCACTTCCTTCGAGGCCTGGGCCTCACCCTCGACCCCTTTGTGAGGGGTCTCATGTTCTACTATGGGTTGGATTTTCACGATCTGGCTCCAGACGCCATCCTCCACATCTCGTCTTTCATTATTGTGTGCGAGGCTTTTCTCCACGTCAACCCACACTTCGGCTTATGGCTGAAGACCTTCAATGTGAAGCCGAAGATGATCGAGGGGCGACATGCGGAGTGCGGAGGCGCTATAATAAGTAGAAACGCTGATGCCCCATGGCCAGAGGGTTCTTTTCCGGAAGTATCCGACGTATGGCAACGGAGATGGTTCTATGTCACTGCTCCCAAAGGCACAAAGTGGGTAGCTGCCCCCGAGTTCCGCTCAGGCCCTCCGTCACAGTTGGCGTCTTGGACCAATGTGGGACGGAATTATGGGCCTGCTGGCGATGTACCAGAACTGCAGAATCGCATCCGGGAGCTTATTGAGAGGGACATAAATCTTGTCATCATAATTCAGGTAATGCTAGTCCGGCGGATGTTGCCGTGCAAACGTCGGCCTCTCCGGATGTGGGAGTTTAATTCGGAGGGTCCGTGGACTATTAAGCACTTCTTTGGCCTGACGCTCGAAGGGATGTGCAAGTTATTCTTCGGACCACATGTAAAATATCCGGACACCATCGAGGATGCGGGCCTAAGCTGCAATCGCCTAGATGCCCAAGTAAGTAACCTTAAAGCCCGACACTTCATGTATATTTATCATAACCATTATTCTAAAAATCCTTCCGTGGCCAGGAATGGCTCAACAAGGCGCAAATAATCAGGTGTCCGGCGCCACTTCCTGAAGGCTCGCCTGTTCCAACCATTGCAAAGATGCTGGGCCGGGCGCTCAGCAAAATCCCTTTGGGGAAAGGCGAAGGAAAGGGCAATGAAGCCGAACTTCACGCGCTACGCATCCAGACCGGGGAAATCGCTACCCGTCCTATGGAGGATAGCCAGGGAGGGAAGGTCAAAGCCTCCTCCCCACGCGGGAAGAAGAGGGCCGCATCCGAAGATTTGGAGGCGGAGACGCCCAAGCAAGGGAAGAAAGCGTCACCAGGGGCTCTGCCGCGACGGGCACCCTCACCGCGTCATGCCCACCGACGGGCCAACCCTCCACCGAGCTGTAAGTTATTCATTAATTCGAAGGTGTGATGTTACTCCGAGATCCATAACCAGGACTTCGTCTTTTGTAGTCCGGCAAGCAGCTCTTCTCCACAGAGTTCGTCTTCGGGGGACCTTCGTCCGGAGATGATCGAGAGTGAGACTCCACCCACCTCTCCGCCTCATGAAGCGGGCGACACAGAGGTGTCATCGTGGAGGAGTCCGGATCTGCCGAAGCCGGAGGCTAATACATCAGCCGCCCTGAGCCCGGGGCGTTTGGCTCACACGGGGGGCGATGAGAAGGGTCCGACATAGTTCAGTGTCCGGCCGGACATACTCACGGGCCGTTTGGAGCGAGCCGCGCTCTCGGAGGAGCACCGCTCTTTAATGAGCACGGTGCTCACGAAGATTTCATCCGCTACCAGTGGTTTGAATGAGGCATTTACAAGCCTGCTCAAAGGCTTTGAGGTATGTAGTGATAAATGCACAATTTTTTGCTTATGAAGCGCGCGCTAGGTGTGCTCCCTATAGATAGTAGCCCCTGAGACTCTGGTTGCCCGCCATAGGTGGCAAACGGGGGATCATATACTAATGTCTGCGCCGTACATGTGCGCAGATATACAAGGATCCGGCAGCCGACTAGTCTGTTGAAGTTGCCGAACTAAGGAGGCGGATCGGATCCATCGATGCCGATATCACGCTGGTGAATAAATGGCTGGAGGAGTCATAGGGTATGTGCTCTCCTTCCCTTATTATGATGTATAGGAAAATGTATGAGGGGCATAATATTAATGCGATGTGTTTGCACTGCAGATGGTGCTGCTGCCGTGGAGGCCCTGAGGGCGGAACTTTCTCAAGCCAAGGAACAAGCTCGGGCTAGCGATGCGGCTGCCCTAAAGGCGGCCGAAGAATTGAGAGCCGAACAGGCTGCTCATCGCCGAACCGAGGAAAAGATAGCCGAAATGGCTGGGGAGTTAAAGAATGCCGCCGACCGGTATGCACTCCTCGAAAAGGAGAATAAGGCTAGTTCGGCCGAGCTGGACAAGGCACTTAATGCCGCCAAGGAGATGCGGACCGAGATCCGCAGTATGCGGGAGGAGCTCCAACAGGTCGACAAAATCGTGGCTGGGGGCTCATACTTACTGCGGACGAAGTTCTTGGATCCGAAGTATGCTCCCCTAGCGGGGCGCTTGAGTCTTGCAGACGCATATGCGGACTTGGCGAATAGTACAGCTACCGCTGTCAAGTTCTTCGAGGGTCAAGGCGATGAAGAAGTGGAGAAGCTTTTCCAGTCGCAGTTAAATGCTCCCACTCGCCCGCTGCCGCTGAATGAGAAGGTGGCTGCTATGGCGGAGCTCCACAGGCTGTCCGGGCTTGCAATGTGGTCTGTAATAGACCATCTTTGGCCGAAGGGGCCTAAGCCGGACAACTATTTTGGTTTGGTGCAGCAATTCCTTGGAGCCGTGTCTCGGATTGATGCCATGAGGAGGTCGGCGTGCATAGAGGGTGCGCGGATAGCTCTAGCCTGCATTAAAGCCTATTGGACGGATATGGAGGCAACTGTAATAGCGACCCAGGATCCGGCGGGAGGCCAATATCCGGCCGAGCACTACTTGGCGCAAGTCACAGAAGGTGCCCGCCTAATAGAGGCGCAGTGCTCGAAGAATGTTTTATTCGAGTGATAAGTCGA
The DNA here is from genome assembly GCF_002162155.2 of Triticum dicoccoides. Classification (NCBI taxonomy): domain Eukaryota; kingdom Viridiplantae; phylum Streptophyta; class Magnoliopsida; order Poales; family Poaceae; genus Triticum; species Triticum dicoccoides. The sequence continues at coordinate 584,546,265 of NC_041385.1, forward strand.
ATCATTGTAGAAAACAATGTTTTAGTTTAATTATGAGGCTATGTTTATACTTTTGCCCGGAAGTATGATTGTATCCCCTTTGCAGCCGTTTTTATATGTATAAGTAGTCCGATAGATAGCAGTCGTTGGCTTCAGCTCCCACGCATATAATGCGGGGGTGTTCGCAAAAAATATGCTTAATCACACTTGATTCAACGTCTTGGTCCATTAAGGAGGTGATCGCACGTCGAACTAGGCAACAGGTTTATATAGTTTTGACACTTTCGCTTATCCATGGGAGTATAATGGTGGGGCTACTATGTAGCCCCTGGTACCTTCGCGTGCATCCGAATACGGGCACGTGTGTACATGGCCAGGAAACGGCCCTTCGTTAATGCAGAGGAATCTTTAGGGATTCCGGTGAGTCTTCAAGTGGTTGAACAGTCTCTCGCTGTATCATGATAGTCAGTTTTCGGCTTTCTCTACTGAGGCGCTCATCCGGAATAACCAGGGCACAATCGCAGTAGTTCTCCTTTGGCCTTCCTTAGCCGGTGATAACGGAACGTAAGGCGGCAAACCGAGGAGCCGGGCAAACCCAACATTTGACCAAAGACATGATTCGGAGCTGATGCATATACGACGAAACTCATGACGCCGAACACTCCCGAGGGTATTCGGTCTTTGTAAAGGAAAATAGGCTGACATGAGCCTATTATAAGCCCTTAATTCCTAGGTGCGTGATAGCCGCTTTGGAAAGGTGCGATGGTGAAGAGCAGTTCTTCGCTTCTGGAGTTGCCTGGGGGGCGAATATTACTTCCAGCGCGACTGAGCCCCTGCCATAGGCCTCAACGCCTGGTATCACCCCTTCAAAGGTGGTGTTGCTTTGTCTAATTCTTGATGGGTTTATCCCCATTCTGCGGACAGTGTCCTCGTATATTAAATTGAGACTACTGCCGCCGTCCATGAGGACACGGGTGAGACGGTATCCGTCGATTATTGGGTCAAGCACCAAGGCCTGTGATCCTCCGCGCCGAATACTAGTTCGGCCGTCCATGTGGTCGAAAGTGATCGGACGAGACATCCAGTATTGAGATGTAGGTACGATGGGCTCTACATCGTGCGCGTCTATGGGCACACGTCCATGCCTTCTCGTGGATGTGTGAGTCGCGTGGATCATGTTTACTGTTTTAACCTCTGGCGGGAATTTTTTCTATCCCCCAGTGTTCGGCTGGCGAGGTTCATCCTCGTCTTCGCTTGGTGTGTCCCTCCCCTTGTGTTCGGCATTTAATTTGCCGGCCTGCGTGAAGACCCAGCACTCTCTATGGGTGTGGTTCGCAGGTTTCTCCGGGGTGCCATGAATTTGGCATAGTCTATCCAGGACTCTGTTCAGACCGGACGGTCCCTCTTTACTGCCTTTGATGGCTTCCTTTGCTGATCAGGTCGAGAGCCCCTGAATCCGGTGTTGACCGTCGTGTTATCCGGGCTCTGTTCCTTGTTTTGGCGTTTGTTTTTATTACGCCGTGGCTTCCCGTTGCCATCCCTTATTTCGGATGTGGTGGGGTCGCTGGTGCCTTTACGGGCTATCCAGCTATCTTCACCCGCGCAAAAGCGGGTCATAAGGCTTGTTAAGGCTGCCATTGTCCTTGGCTTTTCTTGGCCGAGGTGTCTGGCAAGCCACTCGTCACGGATGCTGTATTTGAATGCCGCTAAGGCTTCGGCGTCCGGACAATCGACAATTTGATTCTTCTTAGTGAGGAATCTGTTCCAAAGCTTGCAGGCAGACTCTCCGGGCTGTTGGATTATGTGACTTAGATTGTCTGCATCCGGAGGCCGGACATAGGTCCCTTGAAAATTGGCCCTGAAAGCGTCTTCGAGTTCCTCCCAACTCCCAATTGAGTTTTCGGGGAGGCTTTTCAACCAGTGTCGAGCTGGTACCTTCAACTTGAGGGGAAGGTATTTGATGGCGTGGAGGTCATCCCCACGAGCCATGTGAATATGCAGGATAAAATCCTCGATCCAGACCCCTGGGTCTATGGTGCCGTCGTATGCTTCTATGTTCACAGGTTTGAAGCCTTGTGGGAATTCATGGTCCAGTACTTCTTCGGTGAAGCACAGAGGGTGAGAAGCCCCTCTGTATCTGGACGCGCTGTGGCATGTAGTCGGCTGTTGTTGTGTCTGGAGTTTATTCCCTACTGGTATCTGGCTTGTGTGGGCGTTTGGGTGACCATATTCCTTCGCCGGGGTGTGTCTTTTAGGTCCATAGATGGACCTGGCTGCACCGGCCTTCTTATCCAGATGCTCACGTAGATCGTGCGCAGTGTCCGCAACCGCTCTGTTATGGTTGTGAAGTAGTACGTCTGGTTTCTTGGTCGAATTTTCTTTTGGTGGAACGGCCGCGTCGTTGAATTCTGGCAGTAGCTTGCGCTTCGGATAGCTTTTCGTATGGCGGTCATCACCATATCTTTCTTCGGTGTCTAGCACTTTATTCCGTCTTCGGCTGAGCTTTTCTTGTGCAGCCTTGAGCCGTTGCTTCTGCTTTTTTAGACTTCTTGCGGTGGCCATAAGCTTTCTGTGGAGGTTGTCTCGTTCCACTTATTCGTCCGGGATGATGAATGCATCATCGTCCGAACTGTCTTCCTGTTTTGGGGTGGCTTCATGAGCTCGTCCCTCCGGATCATTGTGATCGGGTATTTGCTCCGAACTTGATTTGGCATGACCTGGCTCATCCTGCTCCATTGCTGGGTCCATGTGGTCGTTTTTGCTTTCGGAGTTTGCGGGTATATCGACCCTTCTTGCGCTCTTGTCGCTATTTTTGCAATTGCTGGACTTTGAGCGGCGTCTGCGCCGCCTTTTTGGCTTTTGCCTGGGTGTTTTATCTTCTGGATTATCGTTGTCGTCCTTATTGGGCGTGTCTACCATGTATATATATCGTGTGACAAGGTAGTAGTCCCACGCCCCAGGGATTCTGGAGCTTCTCCTGCATGGTCATCCATACCGTCAATGTCTTCGGAGTCGAAGTCGAGCATGTCGGTTAAATCTTCGATCGTGGCAATGAAGTGGGTGGTGGGTGGGCACCGAATTCCTTCTTCGGACATAGTTCGGCCCAGAGCCTCCTGACAAAGAGAGGGACTTTAATGAGTTCAGCATGTCACCGAAGGGCGAGTGCTGAAAGATGTCCGCAGAGGTAAACTCCATTACCGGAGCCCAACCTGGCTCGGCTGGCTCAAGAGCGAGCGGACCGGGACCGACGACCGGATACGAGTCCGGGGGGCCGGGGTTACAAGACTCCACAGAGGTGAGACCTGTGTTCGGCTCCACCGCCGATGAGTGTGCGGCCTGCGGGGCGGGGTCCAGCCCACCGTCCATACGCAACGCAACTTGCCCCAGATTTAGATCCGGGGCTGCTGCGGGGGTGATGTCCCGAGCATTGTCCAACAGCAGGTCTAGGCCATGCTCGTCGTGACTGTCCGGCGCTCCTGGCACAGGCTCGAATCCGTCGAATACCAAGTCTCCACGGATATCTTCCGTGCAGTTCAAGTTTCCGAACCTGATCTGGTGGCCAGGGGCGAAGCTATCGATCTGCTCCAACTGGCCAAGCGAATTGGCCCGCAGTGCGAAGCCGCCGAACACAAAGATCTGTCCGGGGGGAAAAGTCTGACCCTGGACCGTGTTGTTGACGATTGAAGACGCCATCAAGCCTCGAAGGGATGACACAGAGGAACTCTCAATGAAAGCACCAATGCCGGTGTCAAAACCGGCGGATCTCGGGTAGGGGGTCCCGATCTGTGCGTCTTAGGCTGATGGTAACAGGAAGCAAGGGACACAATGTTTACCCAGGTTTGGGCCCTCTCGATGGAGGTAAAACCCTACTTCCTACTTGATTAATATTGAAGATATGAGTAGTACAAGAGTAGATCTACCACGAGATCATAGAGGCTAAACCCTAGGAGCTAGCCTATGATGGTATGATTGTAATTGTGATCGGCCTTCTAAGGACCATCCTCTCCGGTTTATATGGACACCGGAGAGCTAGGGTTTACATGGAGTCTGTTATAAGGAAGGAAACATAATATCCGGATCGCCAAGCTTGTCTTCCACGCAAAGGAGAGTCCCATCCGGACACAAGCCGAAGTCTTGAGTCTTGTATCTTGACGCTTCTATAGTCCGGACAATGTGTACAGTCCGGCTGTCCGGATACCCCCTTATCCAGGACTCCCTCACCCCCTCCCACATATATATAGGTGGGGGGAGGGAGGAGGCAGCCTAGAGGCTCCCCCAAGTGGGGCTGAATCCCACTTGGGGTCTGGCCCCAAGCCGCTCCCCCTGCCATGTATAGGTGCGGGAGGAAGGCAGGGGAGGGTGCCCCTCCTTTCCTTTCTCACATGAGGAGCGAAAGGCAGGAGGGGCCATCCCTCCCCTTTCCTTAACCTAGGGTAAGCCGGGCAGGGAAGGGGCGCACCCGCCCCCTTGTGGGCTGGTGTGTCCTCCCTTTGGCCAATTAGGCCCATACACCTACCGGGGGTGTCTGGAACCCCTTCCGGCAATTTGATGACTACCTGGTGCATCCAAAACTCTTTTGGTGTCCGAATATCACCTTCCTATATGTCAATCTTTACCTCTCAACCATTTTGAGACTCCTCGTCATGTCCGTGATCTCACACGGGACTCCGAACAACATTCAGTCACCAAATCATATAACTCATATAACACTATATCATCAACGAATGTTAAGCGTGAGGACCCTACGGGTTCGAGAACTACATAGACATGACCGAGGCACCTCTCCGGTCAATAACCAATAGCGGAACCTGGATGCCCATATTGGCTCCTACATATTCTACGAAGATCTTTATCGGTCGAACCTTATGACAACATATGTAATTCCCTTTGTCAACCGGTATGTTACTTGCCCGAGATTCGATCGTAGGTATCTTCATACCTAGTTCAATCTCTTTACCGACAAGTCTCTTCACTCGTTCTGTAATACATCATTTCGTAACTAACTCCTTAGTCATTTGCTTGCAAGCTTATGATGTGTATTACCGAGAGGCCCAGAGATACCTATCTGATACTCAAAGTGACAATCATAATCTAGATCTATGCCAACTCAACAAACACCTTCAGAGATACCTGTAGAGCATCTTTATGACCACCCAGTTACGTTGTGAAGTTTGATAGCACACAAGGTATTCATCTGGTATCCGGGAGTTGCATAATCTCATAGTTGAAGGAATATGTATTTGACATGAAGAAAGGACTAGCAATAAACAGAACGATCAATATGCTATCATTCTCCTAATGATGTGATCCCGTTATCAAATGGCAACACTTGTCTATGGTTAGGAAAGCTTAACCATCTTTGATCAACGAGCTAGTCTAGTAGAGGCTTACTAGGGACACGGTATTTGTTTATGTATTCACACATGTATTTAAGTTTCCGATTAATACAATCTAGCATGAATAATAAACCTTTATTATGAATAAGGAAACGTAAAATAACAACTTTATTATTGCCTCTAGGGCATATTTCCTTTCAGTCTCCCACTTGCACTAGAGTGAATAATCTAGTTCACATCGCCATGTGATTAACACTCATAGTTCACATTGCCATGTGACCAACACCCAAATAGTTTACTAGTGTCAATAATCTAGTTCACATCGCCATGTGATTAACCCCATAGTTCAGATTGCCATGTGACCAACACCCAAAGAGTTTACAAGAGTCAATTATCTAGTTCACAATGCCATGTGATTAACACCCAAAGAGTACTAAGGTGTGATCATGTTTTGCTTGTGAGAGAAGTTTAGTCAACGGGTCTATCACATTCTGGTCCGTATGTATTTTGCAAATTTCTATGTTTACAATGCTCTGCATGGAGCTACTCTAGCTAATTTCTCCCATTTTAATATGTATCCAGATTGAGACTCAGAGTCATCTGAATCATTGTCAAAGCTTGCATTGACGTATCTCTTTACGACGAACTCTTTATCACCTCCATAACCGAGAAATATTTCCTTAGTCCTTTTAGGTACCCAAGGACAATTTTGACCGCTGTCCAGTGATCTACTTCTGGATCACTATTGTACCCCCTTGCCAAACTCATGGCAAGGTACACAATAGGTCTCGTACACATCATGGCATACTTTATAGAACTTATGGCCGAGGCATAGGGAATTGATACGTCTCCAACGTATCTATAATTTTTGATTGTTCCATGCTATTATATTACCTATTTTGGATGTTTATCGGCTTTATTTTGCACTTTATATCATTTTTGAACCTAACCTATTAACCGGAGGCCCAGCCCAAATTGCTGTTTTCCTGCCTATTCCAGTGTTTCGAAGAAAAGGAATATCAAACGGAGTCCAAACGGAATGAAACCTTCGGGAGAGTTATTTTTGGAACGGAAGCAATCCAGGAGACTTGGAGTAGAAGTCAGGGAAGCTTTGAGGTGGCCACAAGGCAGGGAGGCACGCCCTACCTCCCTGGGCGCGCCCCCCAACCTCGTGGGCCCCTCGTGGCTCCCCTGACCGACTTCTTTCGCCTATATATGTCCATATACCCTGAAACCTCTCAGAAGCATAATAGATCGGGAGTTCCGCCGCCGCAAGCCTCTGTAGCAACCAAAACCAATCGGGGCCCTGTTCCGGCACCCTGCCGGAGGGAGGATCCCTCACCGGTGGCCATCTTCATCATCCCGACTCTCTCCATGACGAGGAGGGAGTAGTTCACCCTCGGGGCTGAGGGTATGTACCAGTAGCTATGTGTTTGATCTCTCTCTCTCTCTCGTGTTCTTGATTTGGCACGATCTTGATGTATCGCGAGATTTGCTATTATAGTTGGATCCTATGATGTTTCTCCCCCTCTACTCTCTTGTAATGGATTGAGTTTTCCCTTTGAAGTTATCTTATCGGATTGAGTCTTTTAAGGATTTGAGAACACTTGATGTATGTCTTGCATGTGCTTAACTGTGGTGACAATGGGATATCATGTGATCCACTTGATGTATATTTTGGTGATCAACTTGTGGGTTCAGTGACCTTCTGAACTTATGCATAGGGGTAGGCACACGTTTTTGTCTTGACTCTCCGGTAGAAACTTTGGGGCACTCTTTGACGTACTTTGTGTTGGTTGAATATATGAATCTGAGATTGTGTGATTCATATCATATGATCATGCCCACAGATACTTGAGGTGCCATTGGAGTATCTAGGTGACATTAGGGTTTTGGTTGATTTGTGTCTTAAGGTGTTATTCTAGTACGAACTCTATGACAGATCGAGCGGAAAGAATAGCTTTGTGTTATTTTACTACGGACTCTTGAATAGATCGATCAAAAAGGATAACTTTGAGGTGGTTTCATACCCTACCATAATCTCTTTGTTTGTTCTCCGCTATTATTAACTTTGGAGTGACTCTTTGTTGCATGTTGAGGGATAATTATATGATCCAGTTATGTTATTATTATTGAGAGAACTTGCACTAGTGAAAGTATGAACCCTAGGCCTTATTTCCTAGCATTGCAATACCGTTTATGCTCACTTTTATCATTAGTTCCCTTGCTGTTTTTATAATTTCAGATTACAAATACTCATATCTACCATCCATATTGCACTTGTATCACCATCTCTTGGCCAAACTAGTGCACCTATTTTACCATTGTATTGGGTGTGTTAGGGACACAAGAGACTCTTTGTTATTTGGTTGCAGGGTTGTTCGAGAGATACCATCTTCATCCTACGCCTCCCACGGATTGATAAACCTTAGGTCATCCACTTGAGGGAAATTTGCTACTATCCTACAAACCTCTGCACTTGGAGGCCCAACAACGTCTACAAGAAGAAGGTTGTGTAGTAGGAATCAAGCTCTTTTCTGGCGCCGTTGCCGGGGAGGTGAGTGCTTGAAGGTATATCTTTAGATCTTACAATAAAATCTTTTAGTTTCTTGTTTTATCACTACTTTAGTTTATAAAAGAAAACTACCAAAAAATGGAATTGAGTTTGCCACATACGCTTCATCTTTTTAATATCTTTCGTGAGAATGATGGTAAGGAAAATTGTGCTCAAGTGCTAGAAGAAGAATGCATTAGAATGTTTGGCAATAAATATTTGAATGATGAGCATGATTGCAATGTTCTTAGTATGAATTCTTTGAATACCCATGATGCTAATGATATGCAAAGCCACAAGCTTGGGGATGCTATGTTTGATGAATATGATATTTTTTGTCCCCTAAGTTTTGATGAGCAAATTTATTATGATGAAAGCACGCCTCCTATTTACGATGATTATCGTGATGATATGTATGCCATAAAGAATAAACATAACCATGAAACTTTTCATCATGATTTTAATCTTCAATTGGATTATGCTTCACATGATAGTTATTTTGTTGAGTTTGCTCCCACTACTATTCATGAGGAAAAGTTTGCTTATGTGGAGAGTAGTAAAATTTATATGCTTGTGCATCATGAAAATAATGCTTTATGTGATGGTTATATGGTTGAATTTATTCATGATGCTACTGAAAATTATTATGACAGAGGATCATATGCTTCTGCATATTGAAATAATATCAAGTTTCCTCTCTATGTGTTGAAAATCTTGAAGATTTGCTTGTTTTACCTTCCTATGCTAGTTGATTATTGTTCCCATAAGTTGTTTGCTCACAAAATCCCTATGCATAGGAAGTGGGTTAGACTTAAATATGCTAGTCATATTCATCATGATGCTCTCTTTATGTTTCATTTCTCATCTTTTATGTGAGCATCATTGAAATCATCATGCCTAGCTAGGGGCGTTAAACGTTAGCGCTTGTTGGGAGGCAACCCAATTTTATTTTGGTCCTTTGCTTTTGCTTCTGTTTAGTAATAAATAATACATATAGCCTCTGGTTAGATGTGGTTTTATGTTTTAATTAGTGTTTGTGCCAAGTAGAACCTTTGGGAAGACTTGGGTGAAGTATATGCGATCTTGCTGTAAAAAATAGAAACTTTTGCGCTCACGAGATTAGCTGCCATTTTATACTGGAGAGTTATTTTAGGTTGATTCTTTCTGAAGATGATTAATGGACAAATTACTCAGGTCCACCAATTTATTTCAGAATTTTTGGAGTTACAGAAGTATTCAAAAGATAAGATTACTACAGACTGTTATGTTTTTCATAGATTATGTTTTCTATGTGTTGTTTGCTTATTTTGATGAATCTATGAGTAATATCGGAGGGTATGAACCATAGAGAAGTTGGAATACAATAGATATTACACCAATATGAATTTAGAATGATTTCACAACAGTACCTAAGTGGTGGTTTTATTTTCTTATACTAACGGAGCTTACGAGTTTTCTGTTGAGTTTTGTGTTGTGAAGTTTTCAACTTTTGGGTAAAGATTCGATGGACTATGGAATAAGGAGTGGCAAGAGCCTAAGCTTGGGGATGCCCAAGGCACACAAAGTTAATATTCAAGGACAACCAAGAGCCTAAGCTTGGGGATGCCCCGGAAGGCATCCCCTCTTTCGTCTTCGTTCATCGGTAACTTTACTTGGAGCTAAATTTTTATTCACCACATGATATATGTTTTGCATGGAGCGTCATTTTCTTTTGTTATTATTTGCTTGCTGTTATTTATAATAATATTTTGCATCTATATTTTCCATAAAATGTGAAGGATAGCCTTTACCATGCTTATTTTGCAAGTATACATGTTGCTGTTTCAAAACAGAAAGTTTACCGCTGTTGCAAAAATTCCCTAGAAAAGTCAGAGAATGATATAATGTTGAAACGTTTTGAATATTGAGCTCTGATAAATATTATATAGTGCAGTATTTTTCTCATAATTTGTGGAGTTAGGGAAGTTTGATGAATCTTGCATTATTTACAAATTGTACTGTTTTGGCAGATTGCTGTTATGTTTGCATTGTTTGCATATGTTTGCTTGTTTAATGATTCTATTTTAGGATAGGAGTATTAAATATGCAGAGGCATTTAGTATGCAATGTTTAATAATAATTTTTGTGATTTTCTATGGTAGAGAATGATAAGGGTTTTGCATTGGTTTATATTAACTTATCTCACGAGTTCTTGTTGAGTTTGGTGTGGATGAAGCTTTCGAGATTTAGGAAACCGTAATATGAAAGGAATTAAGGAGACACAAAAGCTCAAGCTTGGGGATGCCCAAGGCACCCCAAGATAATATTTCAGGAAGTCTCAAGCATCCAAGCTTGGGGATGCCCCGGTAGGCATCCCACCTTTCTTCTTCAGCAATTATCAGTTAGTATCGGTTGAACCTAAGTTTTTGCTTCTTCACATGAGTGGTGCTATCCTTGCAATGACATTTTATTTTGTTTTTCTTGCTGTTTGAATAAAATACCAAGATCTGAAATTATTAAATGTTAGAGAGTCTTCACATAGTTGCACAATTATTTGACTACTCATTGATCTTCACTTATATCTTTTGGAGTAGTTTGTCTTTTGCTCTAGTGCTTTACTTATATCTTTTTAGAGCATGGCGGTGGTTCTGTTTTGTAGAAATTATTGATCTCTCATGCTTCACTTATAATATTTTGAGAGTCTTTTAGAACAGCATGGATTTTCTATGGTTATAAAATTGGTCCTAGAATGATGGGCATCCAAGTTGGGTATAATAAAAACTATCATAGAAAGTGAATTGGATGCTATGATCAATTTTATGCTTGATAATTGTTTTGAGATATGAGGATGGTGATATTAGAGTCATGCTAGTTAAAGTAGTTGTGAATTTAAAGAATACTTGTGTTCAAGTTAGTGATTCCCGTAGCATGCACATATGGTGAACCGCTTTGTGATGAAGTTGGAGCATAATTTATTTATTGATTGTCTTCCTTACGAGTGGCGGTCGGGGATGAGCGATGGTCTTTTCCTACCAATCTATCCCCCTAGGAGCATGCGCGTAGTACTTTGTTTCAATGACTTGTAGATTTTTGCAATAAGTATATGAGTTCTTTATGACTAATGTTGAGTCCATGGATTATACGCACTCTCGCCCTTCCACCATTGCTAACCTCTCTTGTGCCGCGCAACTTTCACCGGTACCATACACCCACCATATACCTTCCTCAAAACAGCCACCATACCTACCTATTATGGCATTTCCATAGCCATTCCAAGATATATTGCCATGCAACTTTCCACCGTTTCGTTTATTATGACACGCTCCATCATTGTCATATTGCTTTTGCATGATCATGTAGTTGACATCGTATTTGTGGCAAAGCCACCTTCATAATTCTTCCATACATGTCACTCTTGATTCATTGCATATCCCGGTACACCACCGGAGGCATTCATATAGAGTCATATTTGTTCTAAATATCGAGTTGTAATCTTGAGTTGTAAGTAAATAAAAGTGATGATCTTCATTATTAGAGCATTGTCCCAAGTGAGGAAAGGATGATGGAGACTATGATTTTCCCACAAGTAGGGATGAGACTTCGGACCTTATAAAAAAAGGGCCAAAAAAAGAGAAAATAGAAGAGGAAAAAATAAGCAAAAAAGAGAGAAGGGACAATGCTACTATCCTTTTACCACACTTGTGCTTCAAAGTAGCACCATGATCGTCATGATAGAGAGTCTCCTATGTTGTCACTTTCATATACTAGTGGGAATTTTTCATTACAGAACTTGGCTTGTATATTCCAATGATGGGCTTCCTCAAAATGCCGTAGGTCTTCGTGAGCAAGCAAATTGGATGCACACCACTTAGTTTCTTTTGTTGATTCATACACTTCTAGCTCTAGTGCATCCGTCGCATGGCAATCCCTACTCACTCACATTGATATCTATTGATGGGCATCTTCATAGCCCGTTGATACGCCTAGTTGATGTGATACTATCTTCTCCCTTTTTGTCTTCTCCACAACCACCATTCTATTCCACATATAGTGCTATGTCCATGGCTCATGCTCATGTATTGCATGAAAGTTGAAAAGGTTTGAGAACACTAAAGTATGAAACAATTGCTTGGCTTGTCATCGGGGTTGTGCATGATTAAATACTTTGTGTGATGAAGATAGAGCATAGCCAGACTATATGATTTTGTAGGGATAGCTTTCTTTAGCCATGTTATTTTGAGAAGACATGATTGCTTTGTTAGTATGCTTGAAGTATTATTGTTTTCATGTAAATATGAACTTTTATCTTGAATCATTTGGATCTGAACATTCATGCCCCAATAAAGAAAATTACATTGAGAAATATGCTAGGTAGCATTCCACATCAAAAATTCTGTTTTTATCATTTACCTACTCGAGGACGAGCATGAATTAAGCTTGGGGATGCTTGATATGTCTCCAACGTATCTATAATTTTTTATTGTTCCATGCTATTATATTACCCTTTTGGATGTTTATGGGCTTTACTTTACACTTCTACATCATTTTTGGGACTAACCTATTAACTGGAGGCCCAGCCCTAATAGCTATTTTCTTGCCTATTTCAGTGTTTCGAAGAAAAGGAATATCAAACGGAGTCCAAACGGAATAAAACCTTCGGGAGAGTTATTTTTGGAACGGAAGCAATCCAGGAGACTTGAAGTGGAAGTCAGGGAAGCTTCGAGGTGGCCATGAGGCAGGGAGGCGCGCCCTACCCCCCTAGGTGTGCCCCCCACCCTCGTGGGCCCCTCGTGGCTCCCCTGACTGACTTCTTTTGCCTATATATGTCCATATACCCTAAAACCTCTCAGAAGCACAATAGATCAGGAGTTCCGCCGCCGCAAGCCTTCGTAGCCACCAAAAACCAATCGAGACCCTCTTCCGGCACCCTTCCAGAGGGGGGATCCCTCACCGGTGGCCATCTTCATCGTCCCGGCACTCTCCATGACAAGGAGGGAGTAGTTCACCCTCAGGGCTGAGGGTATGTACTAGTAGCTATGTGTTTGATCTCTTTCTCTCGTGTTCTTGATTTGGCACGATCTTGATGTATCGTGAGCTTTGCTATTATGGTTGGATCATATGATGTTTCTCCCCCTCCACTCTCTTGTAATGGATTGAGTTTTCCCTTTGAAGTTATCTTATCGGATTGAGTCTTTAAGGATTTGAGAACACTTGATGTGTGTCTTGCATGTGCTTATCTGTGGTGACAATGGGATATCACGTGATCCACTTGATGTATGTTTTGGTGATCAACTTGCGGGTTCAGTGACCTTGTGAACTTATGCATAGGGGTTGGCACACGTTTTCGTCTTGACTCTCCGGTAGAAACTTTGGGGCACTCTTTGAAGTACTTTGTGTTGGTTGAATATATGAATCTGAGATTGTGTGATGCATATCGTATAATCATGCCCATGGAGACTTGAGGTGGCATTGGAGTATCTAGGTGACATTAGGGTTTTGGTTGATTTGTGTCTTAAGGTGTTATTGTAGTACGAACTCTATGATAGATCAAACGGAAAGAATAGCTTTGTGTTATTTTACTACAGACTCTTGAATATATCGATCAGAAAGGATAACTTTGAGGTGGTTTCGTACCCTACCATAATATCTTCGTTTGTTCTCCGCTATTAGTAACTTTGGAGTGACTCTTTGTTGCATGTTGAGGGATAATTATATGATCCAGTTATATTATTATTGTTGAGAGAACTTGCACTAGGGAAAGTATGAACCCTAGGCCTTGTTTCCTAGCATTGCAATACCGCTTATGCTCACTTTTATCATTAGTTACCTTGCTGTTTTTACAATTTCAGATTACAAATACTCATATCTACCATCCATATTGCACTTGTATCACCATCTCTTTGCCGAACTAGTGCACCTATATAATTTACCATTGTATTGGGTGTGTTGGGGACATAAGAGACTCTTTGTTATTTGGTTGCAGTGTTGTTCGAGAGAGACCATCTCCATCCTAGCCTCCCACGAATTCATAAACCTTAGGTCATCCACTTGAGGGAAATTTGCTACTGTCCTACAAACCTCTACACTTGGAGGCCCAACAACGTCTACAAGAAGAAGGTTGTGTAGTAGACATCAGGAATGACTCTCATTCTCTCTCTATCTTCTGCCGTTGTCGGGCTTTGAGTCTTACTCAACTTCACACCTTGTAACACGGGCAAGAACCTTTTCTTTGACTGATCCATTTTGAACATCTTCAAAAATTTATCAAGGTATGTGCTTTGTGAAAGTCCTATTAAGCGTCTCGATCTATCTCTATAGATCTTGATGCCCAATATATAAGCAGCTTCACCGAGGTCTTGCATTGAAAAAAATCTTATTCAAGTATCCTTTTATGCTATCGAGAAATTCTATATCATTTCGAGTCAACAATATGTCATCCACATATAATATCAGAAATGCTACATAGCTCCCACTCACTTTCTTGTAAATACAGGCTTCACCGTAAGTCTGTATTAAACCATATGCTTTGATCACCTCATCAAAGCGTATATTCCAACTCTGAGATGCTTGCACGAGTCCATAGATGGATCGCTGGAACTTGCACACTTTGTTATCACCTTTAGGATTGACAAAACCTTCTGGTTGCATGATATACACCTCTTCTTTAAGATATCCATTAAGGAATGCAGTTTTGACGTCCATTTACCAGATTTCATAATCATAAAATGTGGCAATTGCTAACATGATTCAGACAGACTTAAGCATCGCTACGAGTGAGAAAGTCTCATTGTAGTCAACTCCTTGAACTTGTTGAAAACCTTTCGTGACAAGTCGAGCTTTGTAGACAGTAACATTACCATCAACGTCAGTATTCTTCTTGAAGATCTATTTATTTTCTATGGCTTGCCGATCATCGGGCAAATCCACCAAAGTCCATACTTTGTTCTTCTTATATGGATCCTATCTCAGATTTCATGACCTCAAGCCATTTATAGGAACCTGGGATCATCACAGCTTCTTCATAGTTTGTAGGTTCGCCATGGTCTAATAACGTAACTTCCAGGACAGTATTAACGTACCACTCTGGTGTGGATCATGCTCTGGTTGACATACGAAGTTCAGTAGTAACTTGATCTGAAGTTTCATGATCATCATCATTAGCTTCCTCTGTACTTGGTGTAGGCATCACGGGAACGGTTTTCTGTGATGTGCTACTTTCTAATTCTAGAGAAGGTACAATTACCTCATGAAGTTCCACTTTCCTCCCACTCACTTTCCTTTGAGAGAAACTCCTCTAGAAAGGACCCATTCTTGGCAACAAAAATCTTGCCTTCGGATATGTGGTAGAAGGTGTACACAATTGTTTCCTTAGGGTATCCTATGAAGATGCACTTCTTCAATTTAGGTTCGAGCTTATCAGGCTGAAGCCTATTGACATAAGCGTTGCATCACCAAACTTTAAGAAACGACAGCTTAGGTTTCTTGCCAAACCACAGTTCATACAGTGTCGTCTCAACGGATTTAGACGGTGCCCTGTTTAATGTGAATGCAGCTGTCTCTAATGCATAACCCCAAAACGATAGTGGTTAACCGGTAAGAGACATCATAGATTGCACCATATCTGATAAAGTACGGTTACGACGTTTGGACACACCATTACACTACTAGGGAAAAGCCTATACACAGAATCTTACCAGCAGCGCTCCCCAAAATACCAAGCTACTGCTATTTAGCAGCAGCACGTGTTAGCGAAACGCGCTGCTGACAGGAAAATAGCAGTAGCGCGTCCACCACAAACCGCGCTACTGCTATAATTGCCATGACCTCCCCCCCGCTAGTTATAGCAGTAGCGCACTATATTGAACAGCGCTACTGCTATAGAAGTTAGCAGCAGCGCGCTTATAGGAAAACCGTGAACAGGGTGTTTACCACCTTAAATATGTTATTTCTGAAACTACCACAACCAGTTGGTATTCACTGAACTCTATGTGTAAAATTTGTGGCCGCAATATGAGTCCTCTCCGGTTCCTACCGGAGAGGACTCATATTGACAATTCAGATTGTACACAAAAAATCATTGATGGCCAATGTATTTTTGCATTGACGTATTTTTTGTATAGTTACACTTAGAAGTAGCGGTTTATGTGCAAAGCGCTACTGCTATTCAGATTAGCTGTAGCGCGTTTTGGCAAACGCACTACAACTATCCCTACCTTATCCCCACGCGCACGACCGGCCCTCACTCACACTCACTCTCGCCCCCCCCCCCATGCCGATAACCGTCGTCGTGCATC
>NC_041385.1:584562997-584577541 GCF_002162155.2 Triticum dicoccoides
AGTTGTAGATGTTAATTTAGGGTTCATAGCTAGTACTAGATGTTGCTTAGTTAGTACTAGATTTTTAGTAGTAGTAGATGTTAATTACTAGTAGTGATGGTACTAGTTAACTAGGGTAGTATGATTAATAGTAGTTGTAGTTGAACTACTTTAGTTGTAGTTGAACTAGTTTACTAAGTAAATTAATAAACTAGTTGAACTAGTTGAATTAATAGAACTAATGTATTTTTAGTAAATAATTAATATAACTAGTTGAACTACTTTATTTTTAGAAAGAACTAGTTTTTTTCTATTTATAGTAAGTTTATATTTAGTAAGAACTAGTTGAATTAATAAAACTAGTTGAACATGTCATATTTGTTGTTATTTTTTAGTTTAAGCAATTATTCGGGATGTATTAGTGATAACTTATATGGTTTCAGGTGACCGCCGTCGTCCCCGTCACTGACCCCCTCCGACATCCCCGCCCTCGTCCCCGTCACCGACCCCCTCCGACATCCCCGCCGTCGTCCCAGTCACCGACCCCCTCCGACATCGAGGTGAGACCAGCCAAATATCCTTGTATATCTTGTGTTGTTGCTCAAATAGGATATGTGGTTGCCCAAGTGGCTGTTCATGTTCAGTTTACATCTCCGAGTGGCCTATGTTTTGCCGGAGTGTTGATTAATTTCTGTTCCGGCAAATTTCAGGTGCTCGATATGTCCTTTTTTAGCAAAGGTAATGCCGGATTTTTTTCGTGAATTCTGGCATGACTCGTGCTAGAATATGTACAAGTTTAATCTTCGAATTATGAATGTAGGAAATGTCGTACTCGGACGATGACAGTCTCCCGGGGGAGTGTAGCTGGTGCCACGATGATTGAGGTATGTGCGACAGGTTCGTTCAGCTGGACGAAGATCGGCGCTTCAGCATTAAGCTCGAGGAGACCTTCGATTGTGAAACGGTACACAACAACGACATGTGTTTTTTCGTAATTAAGCATGACTTCAACTATTTCAACGTCTAATTTTCATATTTTACAATTCGACTAGCTTATCCCATGCCATGCAAGACGCTATGTCTTGGAGAGGATGGGTTTTGAAGACCATGAAAATTTCGAAACAAAGAAAATACACCTAAGGACCCATCATGATATGGATTTTGAAGTAAATCTATGCAATGCTCAGAGCGTAACCCATTTTGGTCGCCAAAATTGGGAAGCACTTTGCAAAATGTATGGTTTTTATGAGGGTATGATTGTCACCATGGATCTTGGTGATCCTGACATCGAGCAAGACAATATGGACATTTGGGTCCTTGTTGATACGCTTCCGATTGTACCGCTATGTGAGTTTCTCAAACATAGTTATTAACTAATTTATATTGTTTATTTCAAAATAGTTGATAGCTTATTTCCATTGATAGCTTATTTTGATTCTTCAAAGACTATGCGGAAGATGGTAGATAAAACCCACTACACCGATGGCACCGAATTAACGTATAAGGAGAAAAATCATCTGATCGCATTTTGTACTCTTCTTGAGAATTACAATAACTATTATCGAACTCCTCCAAATTATGGTGAATACGTGCCACTAGTGCATGTGTTGAACCACGGTAACTTCTCTGGAGATACCCTGGTAAGATTTTTTACTATTACGACATCCATGCATCTTTTGCATACTTCTAAAACTAGTACATCATTGCTAACTACGAAATTATTATTATGTTTTTCAATAGAAACTCCCGATGGATTGTGTGCCTCATCTGATGTCTCTGAATGGTCGCCTCTCAGTTCTGAACATACTGCCAGGTAAATCTAGGGAGCTCACCTGTGCATATCAGATTTCTAAAACCGGTGAACACATGATCATCAAAGAATGGAAGAAATGTATGAACATTTGCAAGGAGGTTCTTGGAAGTAACATTCAGCGAAAGGCAAGAATTGGAGATAGGCTAATCTCCATTCTCCATAATTGAGAGTCAGGGGCTATCTTGTTTTTTGCTATTTTACCTTAGAAAATGTAGTAGGTCTCAATCGAATGTAGTAGGTCCTATGAGGTACAATATGTTTATTATGTGGTAATGTGTTAGAGTTGATAATGTGGAGTGCTTGTGATTACGACTAGTGACCAATTTGCTATGTGATGTCATTGATGAAAACAATGATCTTGAGGAGGTGTTATATGACAATGATGTATTATGATGATAAGTTGTTAATGATATGATGATGATGATGATATTATTATATCATTGGGTGAAAGAACCGCGGATTAGTTTCAAGTGGATGGACATCCACTTGAAACTAGTCCACGGTTCTTTCACCCCGTGATGTAATAACTCATTATGATGTAAAAACAAGCTCTAAATTCCTGTTGTATGAAAACTTGTGTAAAGGTGTATGAATACAACATGAAATAAAAAAGAAATAAAATACTAAATAATAGTAGTAGCGCGGGAAAGGAGAAGCTCTACTACTAATTACCAGTAGCGCGGTTCTGAAGAAGCGCTACTACTAAGTCAATTTAGCAGTAGCGTGGATCCAGGCGCGCTATTGCTAAGCATTAACTGTAGCGCCTTATCAATAGCGCTCCTGCCCGCGCTACTGATAGGCCTAAAACCCGCGCTGCTGCTAGGCTTTTCCCTAGTAGTGTTATGCTGTGGTGTTCCACGTGGCGTGAGTTGTGAAACAATTTGAAATTGTTTTAAATGAAGGCCAAACTCGTAACTCAATTATTCGCCTCCGCAATCAGATTGTAGAAATTTTATTTTCTTGTTATGATGATTCTCCACTTCACTCCAAAATTCTTTGAACTTTTCAAATGTTTTAGACTTGTGTTTCATTAAGTAGATATAACCATACCTACTTAAATCATATGTGAAGGTGAGAAAATAACTATACCCGCCACATGCTTCAACACTCATCGGACTGCATACATCGGTATGTATTATTTTCAGTAAGTCATTAGCTCGCTCCATTGTTCTGGAGAACGGAGTTTTAGTCATCTTGCCCATGAGTCATGGTTTGCAAGTATCAAATGGTTCATAATCAAGTGATTTCAAAAGTCCATCTACATGGAGTTTCTTCATGCGCTTTACACCAATATGACCTAAACGGCAGCTCCAGAAATATGTTGCACTATCATTATCAACTTTGTATCTTTTGGCATCAATATTATGAATATGTGTACCACTATGACCGAGATTCAATAAACTATTTACATTAGGTGTATGACCATAGAAGGTTTTATTCATGTAAATAGAGCAACAATTATTCTCTGTCTTAAATGAATCATATTCATGCTCCACGCAAACACCAAATAACATTTATTCAGGCTCAACACTAATCCCGAAGGTAGAGGGAGTGTGCGATGGTGATCGTATCAACCTTGGAATCATTTCCAACACACATCATCACCTTGCTCTTAACTAGTCTCTGTTTATTCTGTAACTCCTGTTTTGAGTTACTAATCTTAGCAACTGAACCGGTATCAAATACCCAGGGGTTACTACGAATACTAGTAAGGTACACATCAATAACATGTATATCAAATATATCTCTGATCACTTTGCCATCCTTCTTATCCGCCAAGTATTTGGGGTTGTTCCGCTTCTAGTGGCCACTCCCTTTGCAGTAGAGGCATTTAGTTTCAGGCTTAGGTTCAACTTTGGGCTTCTTCACAGGAGTGGCAACTTGATTGTCATTATTTTGAAGTTTCTCTTTCTTTCCCTTGCCCTTTTTCTTAAAACTAGTGGTCTTGTTAACCATCAACACTTGATGCTCTTTCTTGATTTCTACCTTCGCCAATTTCAACATCGCGAAGAGCTCGGGAATCGTTTTCGGCATCCCTTGCATATTATAGTTCGTCACGAAGTTCTAGTAGCTTGGTGATAGTGACTAGAGAACTCTGTCAATCACTATCTTATATAGAAGATTAACTTCCACTTGATTCAAGTGATTGTAGTACCCAGACATTCGAGCACATGCTCACTGGCTGAGCTATTCTCCTCCATCTTGTAGGAAATCTACTTGTCAGAGGTCTCATACCTCTTGACATGGGCATGAGTCTAAAATACCAATTTCAGCCTTAGAACATCTAATATGCTCTATGGCGTTCAAAACATTTTTGAAGTCCCGGTTCTAAGACATAAAGCATGGTGCACTAAACTATTAATTAGTCATCATGTCGATCTTTCCAAACATTCATAACATCTACATATGCTCCTACAATAGGTCTGTCACCTAGCGGTGCATCAAGGACATAATCCTTATGTGCATCAATGAGGATAATCCTCAGATCATGGACCCAGTCCATATTATTGCTACCATCATCTTCCAACTTAGTTTTATCTAGGAACATATCAAAAATAGGATTGCTATATCGCGAGCTATTGATCTACAACATAGATATGCAAATACTATCAGGACTACATTCATGATAACTTAAGTTCAATTAATCAAATTACTAATGAACTCCCACCTAAATAAACATCCCTCAAGTTACTAAGTGATAGATGATCCAAATCAACTAACCCATGACCGATCATCACGTGAGATGGGGTAGTCATCAGTGGTGAACATCTCTATGTTGATCATATCTACTATATGACTCACGTTTGACCTTTCGGTCTCTAGTGTTCCGAGACCATGTCTATGCATGCTAAGCTCGTCAAGTTTAACCCAAGCATTCTGCATGTGCAAAACTGTCTTGCACCCGTTGTATGTGAACATAGAGTCTATCACACCCGATCATCACGATGTGCTTCGAAACGACGAACTTTAGCAACAGTGCATGCTCGGGGAGAACACTTTTATCTTGAAATTTAGTGAAGGGATCATCTTATAATGCTACCACCGTTCTAAGAAAAATAAGATGCATAAAGGATTAACATCACATGCAATCAAAATATGTCACATGATATGGCCATCATCATCTTGTGCTTTTGATCTCCATCTCCAAAGCATCATCATGATCCCCCTCATCACCAGCTTGACACCTTGATCTACATCATTGCGTCGGGGTCGTCTCACCAACTATTGCTTCTACAACTATTGCTAACACATAGCGATAAAGTAAAGCAATTACATGGCGATTGCATTTCATACAATAGTCAAGAGACAACCCAAACGCTCCTGCCGATTGTCGATATTACAAAACATGATCATCTCATACAACAACATATATCACATCACGTCTTGACCATATCACATCACAACATGCCCTGCAAAAACAAGCTAGACGTCCTCTACTTTGTTGTTGCAAGTTTTACGTGGCTGCTACAGGCTTCTAGCCAGAACCGTTCTTACCTACGGCAAAAACCATAACGGTTATTTATCAAGTTTGCTACTTTAACCTTCTTTAAGGATTGGCTGTAGTCAAATTCGATTCAAGTGAAGTAGGAGAAACAAACACCCGTCAGCCACCATTATGCAAAACAAGTTGCATGTCTATCGGTGGAACCGTTCTCATGTACGTGGACATGTAAGGTTGGTCCGGGCTGCTTCATCTTCCAATACCACCAAATCAAAATAAGACGTTGGTGGTAATCAGTATGACCATCACCGCCGACAACTCATTGTGTTCTTCTCGTGCATATCATCTACACATAGACCTGGCTCGGATGCATCTGTAGGGAAATGTTGCATGTAAAACAAAAAAATTCTACGCACACGCAAGATCTATCCATGAAGATGCATAGCAACAAGAGGGGAGAGTATGTCTACGCACCCTCGGAAATCGTAAGCGGAAGCGTCTAGTAACGCGGTTGATGTAATCGACCTTCTTCCCGCTCCAACCGATCAAGTACCGAACATACGACACCTTCGCGTTCAGCACACGTTCAGCTCGGTGATGTCCTCCGCCTTCTTGATCTAGCAAGACGGCGAGGTAGTGGATGAGTTCCGGCAGCACGATGGTGTGGTGACGGTGATGGTGAAACTATCTCCGCAGGGCTTCGCCTAAGCACTACAAAAATATGACCGAGGTTGTAAACAATGGAGGGGGCGCCGCACACAGCTAAGAAATTGTTCTGGTTGTGCTAGGCGCTCCCCTCCCATGTATATATAGGTGGGGGGGCGGCCTGGAGGCGCCCCAAGTGGGGCCGAATCCCACTTGGGGTCCTGCCTCAAGCCGCGGCCCCATGCCATCACTACAAAAAAAAGACACATCTGTGACATTTTGGGCCGAACGATTTTTTTCTGTCATACATATGACACTTCTATGACGATAATTGGGACAAAAACCGGTATCATCATAGATGTGGTGGGCTCCTACTTCTATGACAAAAAATCATGACAGAAAATGGGCTTTTCGTCCTGGGCGGGCCGGAGACGCAGCTTCATGACATTCTTTGGGCCATCCATGACAGAAATAACCGTGGTAGAAGCGAGGGCGAGGAAAATTTCGGGGAGTTCCCGGTTACGGTGGGAGGTCGGGGGCCGAGCGATGCGCATTTCTCTCGTACACGTACGCGCGTGTGTGCGAGGCGTTGGCTCTAACTGAACCCGAGCGAGGTGTTGGGCTCTAACTGAACCCGAGCAATTGCACTGCAGGCTACGCGTTACTGAACCTGAGTGATTGATCGATGGCTGTTAACTGAACCCGATCGAGCGATTCCTTCGCCACTGCTGCTAACTGAAGCCGATCGATGCTGCCTCTGGGATGAACAGTGAGCGTTGTGGGAGGGGGGGATTTGGATGAACAGTGAGCAGTGGCGTTGCCTCTGGATGAACAGGACCCCGTGGTGTGGAGGGCTGGATGAACAGTAGATGGTGGAGGGTTGCCCGTGGAGGGGTGGTTGAACAGTAGCCGATGGAGTAGCGTGCGGTGGAGGCTGGATGAACAGTAGCCCGTGGAGGATGGAGGAGGTCGACGGTAGCCCGTGGAGGCTGGAGGAGGTCGACGGTGGAGATGAACAGTATCCCGTGGAGTCCCGTTTTGCGGTACGCCACACCCCTCCCGATGAACAAGACCCCCGTTTCGACCGTAGCGCTCCAACACAAGTCTGTTTCGTCCGTTTTGCGGTACGCCACACCCCTCCAGATCAACAGGACCCCCGTTTCGACCGTAGGAGGTCTGTTTCGTCCGTTTTGCGGTATGCCACACCCCTCCTGATCAACAGGACCCCCGTTTCGACCGTAGGAGGTCCGTTTCCTCCGTTTTGCGGTACGCCACACCCTTCCCGATGAATAGGATCCCGTTTAGAACGTGGCCGGTCGAACACAAGGCCGTTTCCTCCATTCTGCGGTACGCCAGGCCTCGTTTCCATCGTCTGTTCCGTCCAAGCCCTCCCGATGAACACGACCATGCATTCCGTTCCGACCCAGCCAGTTGGCTCCTCATGAACACGATGACGATGCTATTTCTCCCTTCCGACCCAGCCATGTACACGAGCCCTAGCCGTACGTATCCGCGAGTAGGCGTTCGAGACCCCGCCCGTATGTAGACATACGTGGCCATATTTTCTTTCTTGCACACTGGCCGCTGTACGTACGTGTACATGCTACGTGCGCGCCTCTACATCAACCAGTATATATGTACGTACACGTTCGCGACCAGAATGACAATGCTACGTACGCTTCGACCAGGTGGGTCCCGACTGTCAGGCACTTCCTTGCGTGCAAAGATGTAGCTGGTGGGTCCCAGCAGTCAGGGGGCGAATAGTTTTTTTACTCGGACGCACTTCCTTGCGTGCAAAGATGTAGCTGGTGGGTCCCAGCAGTCAGGGGGCACATCGTTTTTTTGCCCGGACGCACTTTCTTGCGTGCGAAGATGTAGCTGGTGGGTCCCAGCAGTTAGGGGGGCGAATCGTTTTTTTTTTCCGGACGCACTTCCTTATGTGCGAAGATGTAGCTGGTGGGTCCCGGCAGTCAGGGGGAAACATTTTTTCACAAAATACAGTGGCGCGTCTGGTGGGTCCCTGCTGTCAGGTGGAGGAATAATTATTTTCCATGTAATAAGGAGGTCCCGACCAGGTGGGTCACGACTATCAGGCACTTCCTTGCTGTGGCCGTGGACCCAGCTGTCAGCCTCTCCACGTACAGTCCATGTTCGATGGAAGTCGTTCCTTGACAACGCCGCGCCGAGAGGACCACGGCGGTGGACGACGGGGAGGCCTAGGAAGGGGACAACTCGGAGCCGGGGAAGACGCAGCAGTGGATGCCCATGCGAAGAGGAGTACGAGGGTTCACTGGTTCGACTGCGGTGTGAGGCTGCTAACGCCGCAGAATAACAGGGGGTGTGGGTGAGTAGAGGGATGGCCTGGCCAGCGGTGGGAGTAGTAGGGGGCGGTGAGGCCTCCGCGGCATCACAGCCGGCCACAGGAGGCAGGAGCACGCGACACAACCGGCGCTGGTTTGGGCGGCTGGAGCAAGAAGACCACAGGTTGAAGAAGCACTACGGCCGTTGGATGAACATCGTACGGTAACAGGAGTTCATATTGACTAAGTTGGCAAAGCCCTCCGTCCCCGTCAACTTGGTAGGCCCACAAGTCAGCCTCCCACTATGCTGGGTTCCAGCTGGCAGGGGGAGTATTCATTTTTTTTGTGCGTAATAAGGAGGCACTTCCTTGCGTGCGAAGATAGCTGGTGGGTCTGACCTATCAGCGGGGGTCACGTTTTTTTCGCAAAATACAGAGGCCCTTCCGGTGGGTTCCAGATGTCAGGTGGAGGAATCATTATTTTGCGCGTAATAAGGAGGCATTTCCTTGTGTGCGGCCATGGACCCAACTGTCAGCCTCTCCACGCATAGCCTACTTCCGATGGTGTCGTTCGTTGACCACGTTGACCACGCCATGCTGAGCGCATCCAAGGTGGTGGACAACGGCGAGGCCCCGGACAGCAACGAGCCAGAGATGGGAAGACGCGGGAGTAGAGGTGCAGACGGAGAGGTGTATGAGGGTTAACTGGTTCTAGTGCGGTGTGGTTCGGCAGTCGGTGGAGAAGAACAGGAGGTGTGGAGGGGTGGAGGGATGGCCTGGCCAACGGTGGAGTAGCGCTTCATAGAAAAGCATGCAAAGCAGAGCTGCTAGCAGCAGGAGGGGGGAGGTGGTCCCGGCGGCGCTGGAGGAAGAAGACGAGAGATTGAAGATGGATGCCAGTCGTTGGATGTAAATCCAATGGCTAACATGTCAGAATCATTTGTTGACTAAATTGACAATGACTTGCGTTGGCTTCGACCTATTGGCCCACATTTTGGCCTCCAAAAATGTGGCACGTATTCAACCTATTTTTTCAGAATTTACAGTCTTTTTTTTGCATGGTAGAATTTACAGTCAATTTGATATATATATTTTTGAATTACAGCCATTAGCTGGGCTGGGTGAACAAATTATGTAGCATCCATGCGGCCCATTTATTTTATTTCCTAAAAAATTACAGGCCATTTGCACTTTCTCGAAATACACGATTTTGCTGGGATGATTCTAATTATAATGTTGGGTTGGGCCAGCAATGTTATCAAAAAATAAAAAGGGGCTGAGCATTTTGTTATAAATATATTTAAATAATAAGTGATATTATTACATTCGTCCTTAAATCTTACCAAGCTTTTGTACACAATCACTAGGATTTTTGTGCCAAAACAATCCAGGATTTTATTGTTAAGAAATTATTTTTATAAGTTAATAAGATGTGGGATATTGTTTTCTTACATATGTAAGTATCTGTTAAATATATGATGACAATAAAACTAATATATAATAACATATAAAATAATTTGAATATATATATAATATAGTTATAAGGGAAACATAAGTTGGACCTGGCGTTCCTATTCTTATATAGAAAAATAGAACAAACCTCTATGTTTTCTTCAAAAAAATACATAAATTGGGCTGCCGATATTCAAGAAAAATAAAACCTCGGATGGGAGGTCCATAGGCCGGTCGATACAGGATGGCCCTCAAGAAAATACAAACAGGCCTATGGACATCCCATCCGAGGTCGTGGGCTGCACATGTTAAAAATGAAAGCCTAGATGGGGCAACCCAAAACCACGTCTAACACTTGCCAACACTTCGTCCCTCGTTTTCTCTGTGTTTTGCACACTCGACATTGTGTGGGCATTTTGACTATGCATCATATGAAGATGTGCGATGCATAAATGTTGATCAGCATGATGTTAACTGGCTGGTAGTTCCATTTTCAACCATGAATAAAACTTCCAACATGATGTTAACCCTGTTTGAAAAGGTCGTGTTAATATAAATGCTCTGCCTCTGAAAGTTGCAGTTTCTTATCTGAAACTGAATTTGCAGTTTCTTAACTGAAACTGAAACTTGCAGTTTCTTCTCTAAGAATCACATTGTCTGCACTTTTATACTCCTATGAAACTACATTTTTAATTGCTAAAAATAGATCTATAGAATTCATAAAATACTTCATATGCTCAATACTGAAAATCTGAAATTCAAAATACATTCATATCTGAAAGTACTCTCAAAATACACAACACAAAACACAATTCACAACCTGCAAATACTGACAACCCTAAGCTCCTCCTGACAATTCACAACCTGCCCGACTATTGGGCTGGGGGGGGGGGAGTCCCCTCCTATTCCTCGGCGGCAGACAGCCGCCCCATGAGACGATGTGAACGGCGAGGGAGACGATGGCGGGCAAGCGTCTTCGGGCCAACTGCTTTTCTCCTCTTGCAGTTGGGTTTGGTCGACGAAGACTCCATCGGCTCACTCTGGCAGGACACCCTCACAAACGTCACCCTGTAGATGCTCGATCCTTCAATCTCTGGTGGATGCTCCATATGGGATCATACTCCCACCACCGCTCCCTCACGATCGGATTCGGTGAATCTGTTTGCTCCATGGCCGAGAGGAGCAGCTCTATGTACTCCGGCGCGACTCCCGCCGGGAGTATCGTCGCCTTTTCGCTCTGTTGTAGATATTTGGCCATGGATGTTGCCGTCGCCGCTAGTTGGTCCTTGTTGTCAAACCAAGACTCCAACATCCTAGCTAGCTTCATAGGGTCGCCGTCTGCGATCCTCACGTATCGGTTGTACTCCTCCATCGATCTACTTCTCCATAGCACCTTCACTCGCCGGCGGTGGTTTTTGAATGGAAGAGGAGAGGAGCGGCGCTGGTTTTGGATTAGAACAGGAGAGGAGCGATGCTGGTTTTGGACTGGAACAGGAGAGGAGGGGCGGTGGTTTTGAAATGGAAGAGGTGAGGAGCGGCGCTGGATTTAGATTGGAACAGGAGAGGAGCGGCGGTGGTTTAAGAGGAGAAGAGTGGAAGAGCAGCACTGGTCTTGGAAGTATTTTTTTGTTGTTTTGCGTATTTTGGGTCAAAGTTTGACCACGTACTGTATTTGACAAGCAAAATGTGAATGCATGTCACCAAAAATGGTATCATTTGGCTCGTATCTGAATGTACTTTCAAATTATATTATTTTTGCAATGTATAACATATATTTTATGTGCGAAAATCTTGGTCAATTATGTGGGGTCGCTTTCTTAATTGAAGGGTAAATTGATTTTGATTTGATCCAGTCACAGCGCGCCGGCCCTCTCATCCAATCCTAAATCGTTGTTGCACGCTCCTCTCCCTCTTCTCCATTGCAAAACCACCTCCTCTCCTCTCCATCATATCCATTCCAAAACCACCGTCTCACCTCTCCCTCTTCTGATCTTCTCCATTGCAAAACCACCTCATCTCCTCTCCATCATCTCCATTCCAAAACCACCATCTCACCTCTCCCTCTTCTGGTCTTCTCCATTGCAAAACCACCTCCTCTCCTCTCCATCATCTTCATTCCAAAACCACCGTCTCGCCTCTCCCTCTTCTGATCTTCTCCATTGCAAAACCACCACCTCTCCTCTCCATCATCGCCATTCCAAAACCAACGTCTCGCCTCTCCCTCTTCTCTATTGCAAGACCACCGTCTCTCCTCCCATCTTCCAAAGCTAGCACCGGACCACTCAGAAGGACATCTATGGAGAGGATGCAGCAGCGAATCAGGCAGATCGCCGCCGGCGACCAGGCAAAGTTAGCCAGGTTGAAGGAGATCCTTAGTTGGTTTGACAATGAGTGGGAGATTTTGAGGATGGTGCGGGCCATGTGGCAATGTATGCGAAATAGCAAGATGGGGGCGATGAGGGCGGCGATGTACATGTACTCCTCGGCGGCAGTCACGCCACAGTCATCCGAGTTCATCGAGTATGTCCTCTGGGCGATGGAGCAGACAGATTCGCCCGAGGCAACAGTCAGGCGGAGGTGGTGGGCATACAGGTCGAAGGTTGAGCACCCAGAGGATAATGAATCGATCGAGTATGGTGTGCCGTTCGTGAGGGTGCAGAGCCAGCCGGAGCCACATTAGTATTCGTTCTCCCACCGCAAGAGGAGGCCGGATGTCGCGACGTCGCTTCCCCGCCGTTCTCCACGGTTCCCTCGATGCTCGCCTCGTTTCAACAGCGGCGATAGGGTTTAAGGTAAGCTTCGCACTATCCTAATCTTCCACCTGCTCATGCTTACAATCAGTGTGACAGCTAATGAAAATCATGCTTACAATCAGTCTCCGAGTACTACGCCAATCACTCTAAAATAGCTCTGGACCTTTGGGTTAAAGTTGTGACAGTGTACAAATAAAGAAAAATAGATTGGTGCTTCTTTCAGAAAAGAGTACTCCCTAGAAAACTGCAAATATAAGCTACTAGTATGGTTAGAGGATTTGCTACCGAGAAAGATCCGTCCATAGAGAGCGCCACACATCCCACTGGTGGTGGTGGATGCCAATGTGTGCATGCAGCATGGTTGGTGTCGGTAATGTTTACTTGGCACACCTCGCACTCTGCATATATGCCGGTTCCATACGTACATTTGTGCAGTTCCACCAAAATGCAGCTGAATAACCCTGTTTGCACAGATAATGAAAAAGTGTGATTACATTATAGTGGCACTAGTTGATGAAACACACAAAATAAATAGAAGAAAATATCGCGATAGTATCATAGTATGCCATGCTGCGAGGGCGAGATGGGCCCTGCGACGCCTCATATGGTACGCCTTATACTGGACATCGTCCCAAGTCTCCCAGATACACCTTCTACCAGTGATGAACATCAGTGTACAGAGGTAGTACAAGGAGGCGCCTTGAGACATTCAAATCTCTATTTTTGTACATATCAACTAAAATTAAGCACCCTAGTTTGCAGAAATGCTTAAACATTAACAATGGGACTAGTTGATGAAATATACATTAACAAAGAGAAGCACTGTCTTTATCTACATTGGAAATGAAATGATAGATATGACACTCACTCTATTTTAACTGTATTATTACTTCATTTTATCAGTGACACTAGGGTCGAGCAGGTGGCAAACAAGGTGTACCGTGCATCGTAAGGATGGAGGACGGGGGTGCTTAGACTGGGATGCTGAAGCTGGCTCTTTCAGTCACCAACCTGGATGATTCAATTCATGGGACCTTTTGGTGCAGTTCACCTAAAATGAAGCAATGTCCCGTGAGCTAGCAGCTTCTTCTTCAACAATTATTAAGAAAAGGGCTCCAACCCCGGTTACATTTCCATCAGAAAACGAAACACACAGAGCTTCTTCTTCATTAGTTGCAATAAAATTGAGCAACATCAAGGTTGGTTGTGAAGCTCCTGGAATGCTCAACTATAATTTGGATATCATTTGTGCAGTTCAACTAAGATCGAGCGTGAAATGTATATCTCTGTTTGCACAAAAAGGTGGAAAGGAAGGTGACTAACAAGTGATGAAACATGCATCAAATGAAAAGAAGCATGCTCCTTATCTGAATGGCAATCCTACAAGGACAGTAGCAATTTCTAAAGGAGTGGCATTGCTAGATATTAGTGTGGGCAATAGGATTAACTATGACAACCGTTAAATACGACATTACTTTGGGCACGGGAGAGTAGGCGGACCAGGACAGTTGCATTTCTAACGAAAAGAACCAACTTATCTTAATGGGAAATTTAGTAGGACATGTAAAAAAAGTGCCATTGATTCATATTACTGGAGGCATTACATTGAAAACAACATTGGTTTAACGTGTCCTTACTTTTAACAGTGCGACTGCTACATTTTACCAGTGGCATTACATAAGAGTGGCTCGGGGCAACAAACATCAGAACAGGATATCTGGGTTGGTCCCATTTTTGTTTGGTATAGCCACCTTATACTGTGTGAGGCTAGCAAATCTAGTGCTGGACTTGCTCTGTTGACTTGTCCCCCAGTCCCCACTTTCTTTCCTTTTTCAACCAATAGATCAGGTTTATATTGAGTTTGTACTATGTTTCCCTCTATTTCCCTACTAGACCTAGAGACCAGTTGGATAGCCAGTCTCTGCTACTTTTTGCCCCCATTATTTCCTCTTTCGACCAAGTCCTAGATTCAGGTAACAAATCCTCCCCCACCCCCACCCCCTTTCTTCCTTGTTTGAACCAAGTAGTACTAGATTCGAGTGCATGAACTAGTTTTACCTCTTAAACATAAAAAACAGGTGGTTTTTGAACAACCGATCGATCCTATCTACGAGGGGGCCTGAGAAATAATAGAAGATACAAATGCAGCGACGTCAGGAGC
>NC_041385.1:584578097-584619942 GCF_002162155.2 Triticum dicoccoides
TTTGTACTATGTTTCCCTCTATTTCCCTACTAGACCTAGAGACCAGTTGGATAGCCAGTCTCTGCTACTTTTTGCCCCCATTATTTCCTCTTTCGACCAAGTCCTAGATTCAGGTAACAAATCCTCCCCCCCCCCCACCCCCTTTCTTCCTTGTTTGAACCAAGTAGTACTAGATTCGAGTGCATGAACTAGTTTTACCTCTTAAACATAAAAAACAGGTGGTTTTTGAACAACCGATCGATCCTATCTACGAGGGGGCCTGAGAAATAATAGAAGATACAAATGCAGCGACGTCAGGAGCTCAGGAAGTAGAGCAAGGCCGGTTTTGAAGGAAGTTATACCTGATGGTCGCCGGGATGTCGTTAGGTGGGCGGTGGGAGGCCGGATCTGCCCACACTACGACAGCAAGGAAGAAGGAGTCGGAGGCCCTCCCTCGCCAGCGGTGCTTGGGAGAGAACGACAAGGCAGGCTGTTCAGGACGCGCCCAGCAGTGGGTAAGAGTCGTCACCGAGGATGACCGCGTGAACATTGCACCTTCTCACCTTCCCCGGCGGAGAGGATCTGGCTGGATCTGTGACCAGCGGTGAGCAGAGAGAGAGAGAGAGAGAGAGAGAGAGAGAGTGGCCACCGCTGCCGTGTTTAGATCTGGAGAGGCCGAGACAGTGTGAAGAGAGCAACACTAGCAAGCAAGCGCGGAGGCTCCTGCCTATATAGTGGAGTAGTACTAGTTTTCTTTTGTCTACCGGAGCCGACTTGACCTCGTCAATGACTGTCGAGAAGTCTTCATGCACGTGGCCCGGAGGCGCAGTTGTCGTCATTTTGATCTGAAGCGCCGGATTATAACATATAACACGAAAAAATGCCACATGACAAGAAATCATGACCTCACTGCCCAAAGGAGATAACATGAATCCCGACGGACAAACTAGACGAGGAACAAAGCTCAAATTAAAGATAAACTCGTAGAAAAGGGGTCCATTGATAGATGTCCTAATTAACATAGCCGGCTTGACCTAGATGGCAGCCGAGTAGTCTTCGTGCATGTGCCCCCAATGACTAGCCCAACTTAGTTGTCGTTGTTTAACCCTCGCAGTGATCCGAAGCACATGACACCTAATTTTGTGAGATGACAAGAAACCTTTTTTTAGATTTCTCACCACAACTACAGCCATGTACAACACAGCCTACACGATATGTAGACAATAGCCAATCCAGGCGTGTCTGCTGGAGTCTGGTCACACGCATGGACGAACTGATCTTCCGTGTCTTGCAGGGATTGTCCAGGCACCAACGTAGTACAACACTTCTCTAGTACTATCGCTCGTATCCCTCTTCTATAAAGTCACCCGACTTGCGGAGCCGGGGAGTGTGCCTATGGTCGGTTCTCAATTGCCGTCCCACATGTGTGTGCAAACGCAATATGACGCGCGTTCCATTCGGAGAGCAGCGTGCCAGACCGACCGACCGTCTGGGGTGCGACGCGAACGCGACGGGCGTGCTGTATACTCCGTACATGTGTACTGCCGTTTTCTAGAGGCTTTGCTCCATGGCGCAATGCATGGATACAAAATTAGTATACTGTATACTATTTAAAAGTCGAGGGTGGGGCTTTTCCTGCGCGGTAGGCGGCGGGGCAGTTCCGCCTTGTCGGCTCGACAGAGACGCGAGAAGACGAGGGAGTAGGCTGCTGCAAACATAGGGCTATGTGATTTGACAGCGAGTTACTGCTGGACAAGTGGGGCCCCATGATTTGACTTGCCATTATCATTTTAACTATGGCGCTATGACCAGCATGAGTCTCCCGATTCCTGACCACCTCCATACATGTGCCTCTCCCAATGCTCCACCATGTAGTACAGGCTGACACTTGCATGAGAACCCACTTCTCCACTTTTTCCTTGCCTTTCTTTCCTCCACATATGCAAAAATGCCATGTAAAGCGCACTATTGTACTTAGGTTGGTCGTAATGGAGAGTATCATATACTAGTATCATGCATATGATACTTCTGTATGATACTACATCCGTAATGCATAGTATCATGTGTTGGTATCATAGGGTAGTTTATTTATTGTCATGCATGACACATAGTAGCACATCATTTAATATGATACTACAGTATCATATTATGATACTCAACTCTCTCTTTTCTTCATTTAATTCAACGTCGCCTCATCAAGATTGCATAGTTGGCATGCATGATACTAATCCCATTACAAGCAGCCTTACTTGCTCCTACAGGTGCTAAGCTTGCCACATATGCATAAAGTCTGATGTGGCAAGTTAATCAAGAAGAGAGATACTAGTTTGGTGACCCAAGGAAGAAACGGTGCTAAGCGCGTGTACCTAGGTGAAAAGGCAATTTTGAGTCTATAGCTAATTAAATGAAGCAAACTTAGCAACACCATTTCATTGGAAGAGGTCACTCCTTGGCAAATGCAATAAAAACTAGTACTCCCTGTGTCCCATAATATAAGAACGTTTTGGCACTACACTAGTGTCAAAAACGTTCTTATATTATGGGACGGAGGGAGTACGAATAAAGAGATAGACAGAAGTAAAAAAATACACTTATAGCCAACCTTATAGCCAACCTTGTTGTAGTATGAGTGACTAAGTGATGACTATGTATGACATGCCAACGTCAGATAGCCTAACGCACCGTGTTAAATCTCCAAGGGCGCGACCGCGTGAGTGACGCGATGGTCGTGGTAGGCGCGGCCATGATACGGGCTGCTGGCAGCCCTTGGATCTGAGATCAAACGGTCGCATGCTAAGTTGCTGAAAAATTGCAGAATAACCCTCCAGGATAGTTTATTCACCCATAGGTCTAGAATCATGCCATGCAACCGTTCGATCTCAGATCCAAGGGCTCTCGGAAGCCCGTATCATGGGAGAATGGAAAGCCACTACCCTGCCATTCGCACGCTGGCAGTTCGCTCCTACTCGTCCCCGCACGTCCTTCAATACTACAGCGGTTCGCTCCTAGTCGTCCCATCCATTCATATTACGGCAGTTCCACTAATCCTAACCCTCCTCCCAAATCCATGGCGTCCCAAATCTCCACGATCAGTGGTGAGTACAAGGTTAGAACCGTCACCGGTGATGAGTTCGACGTCATCTACACCCGTTCTTCCGTGATGGTGAAAGGATGCCTTTCTCGCTTCAGACGCATGTTCGAAGACTCAAATGATGAGTGGGTCGCTGGGCTAGATGTTGAGTACACCACAGTCCTGGGACGAGAGAAGGATCTAAAGGACGAAGAGAGGAAGAAGCCCGCCGTGATCCAGGTTTGCGCGCATGACTTATGCTTGGTCTACCACATATGCCATGCTGACGTTGAGTGCCTGGATTTTAAGGACTTCCTCGAGAGTAACCTAGTCAAATTCATTAATGTAGACTTTGGTAACGACAAAGAAGTCCTAGGTCGGATAGGCCTCGTTGTAGGCAACACCTTCAACCTCCAGAAGAATCGGCTGGTGTCCTCTCGTCAACCTTCAATGCTGACCCGAGCCATGGTTCATCCTTCGTACGGTAAACTGGAGAAACCTCCATGCACGTTTCATCATTATGCATGGCAGCGGAATGTACTAGATATAGACCACATCCACTATGCTGCAATGGATGGCTACGTTTGTTTCAATATCTACAAGGGTTGGATGAAGAGCAACAGCCAAGTGTGCGGTTCAAGCAAAGAAGTATCGGGCAAGAGGAAGAGGGACAAGGACGAAGTCGAGGACGTGGACGAGGACTCCGAGTAAGGTGGCAGTGTCGTTACTCATGGTGGTTCTAATGCAGTGTCTACCAGAATAGTTGCAAAGTTTAATTTCAGGTGTGCTTAATTTAATTTGAGGGGTGTGTTGTGCTGAGCCCCCAGCAGAACTATGTTATGTTTCTTCTCATTACTTTAACTCTTCAGTACGTACATACTAGTATTTCTTACATTTCATCTTTTAGTTGGTATAGTACTACCACTCGTTTCTTCACATTATATACATACAATATATATGGCCAACATCATATAGCCAGCAATTTAGTTGTCCAAGAATTTCAAGGTGCTTAGTTTTGTCAAAGAATTCCAGGGTGCTTAGTTTTATTTGAGGGGTGGGTTGTGCACTTATGCTGAACACCATTATTGTGACAAGCCTTTTTAATAGTACTATATGCATAATTTGGCGACGAGCGCTCCTCTACATGTACCACTTTTTTTTAATTTCAATTTTTGCTCCATGGTGCAATCCATCGATACTACTACTATACAAGTGGAGTATATACATTTTTTAAAAGGCTAGAGGGCGGGGCAGTCTAGCTCGGTCGGTTTCACGAGAGGCGAGGGCCTTTGTGATTTGACGGCTCATTACTACTGTCAAATCGAATAGTACTGCGTCGCCCGCTGCACGCCCGTCGCCTCCATTAAACCCCTCTGTTAAACCTACATGCAAACTGAGAATCCTACTCCGGCCACACGTCCGTTCATGAGCGGGCCAGAATTGAACGCAACACCGACCGAGCTCCTCCCATCCGCCCTCAGTTTAAACGAGGCCCGACGCCGGCCAAGCTCCTACTGTCCGCCCTCTATTTACATGAGGCCAGACAGACAGCGGGCAAGAATTGCACCCCTCCGCCGCTCCCCCATCTCCTCCTTCACCATTTTCTCCACTCTTCCGATGGCTTCCGATGAGCCGTTCTCCGGCATATTACCCGGCTGGGTGGCCCGCCGAGCCCTCCGGATACGGGCGAGGCTGCTCGGTGCTTCACCAACCTCGCTTGGCCCGACGGAGCCAGTTGCCGCCCCAAGAAGGCGCGTGGTTCAGCAACTCGCCACTCGAGTTCAGCTCGATGAGGAGTGGCGAGTTGCTCCACGCCGGCACTTTATTTGAGGGGTGGGTTGTGCTGGACACCATTATTGTGACTAGCCTTTTTAAGAGTACTATATGCATAATTTGGCGATGAGCGCTCTCTATATCTACCACCTTTTTTTTAATTTCAAGTTTTGCTCCATGGCGCAATCCATCGATACTATTGCTGTACAAAAGAACACATTTTTTAAAAGGCTATAGGGCGGGGCAGTCTAGCTTGGTCGGTTTCACGAGAGGCGAGGGCCTTTGTGATTTGACGGCTCATTACTGCTGGAAGGCCGGGCCTTGTGATTTGACTGCTCGTA
Source organism: Triticum dicoccoides (assembly GCF_002162155.2). Lineage (NCBI taxonomy): Eukaryota > Viridiplantae > Streptophyta > Magnoliopsida > Poales > Poaceae > Triticum > Triticum dicoccoides. The sequence continues at coordinate 584,583,261 of NC_041385.1, forward strand.
TAAATGCGCCGACAACCTGAGGAGGAGCAAAGAACCATGTGGTATACTCAAGTTTTCCACTAGAGTAGTGTTGCGACGGAGGAGCACGAAACACGGTAGCCCAGTGCCATATGGTGATAAAAAATGATCTAATTTGCTAGTCATCTCATTGTTAGCATTGTTCTATTCATTCCCTCAAAAAAAAGCATTGTTCTATTCATGCCTCACAGAGAACGTGACACATGCGACGAAACACCCGAAGCAAAAGATGAAACACAGGAGCAAAAGAAGAAGGAATATTATCACCCCAAATGATCTAATTCACCACGGAGTTGTAACTGCTTCTTCATCGCCTCCACGACCTCCATCTCCTTGCGCGTCTCCTCCGCCATCTTCTTCATTCTGTCAATGGCGCGGGATTTCTCGACGCGAGCCTTCATCATCTGTTCCACGGCCACATTACGTACCTTGACAGCAGCCGGGTGCTCGATGCGGAGCTTCGCCAACTCCTCCTTCTATTCCATGACGAGGGCCTGCAGCATCTTCATCGAGGAACTACTATTCTCATGCAGCTTCTTCCAGTCGTCGTTCTTATCCTTCAACAAGTCGATCTTGTGGCAGAGCTTCGCCTTGTCCTCATGACGTCGCAGGATTTCGCCGGTCGCCTTCTTCTCCGAGGCAATGCTCTTCTTCAGCAGCATCACCAAGTTGTCGGTCAACTCCCCCTGCTTATTGAGCTCAGAGGGCATGTCGTCGAGGCTCTCCTTCAACAACTCCATCAAGCCTTGGATGAACTCCTTCTACTTATTGAGGTGCTTATTGAGCTGATCGGGCATGTCGTCGAGGGATAACGACTCCAGCTCCGCCGTCTCGGCATGTTCGCCTCCGCGGCTAGGGCGCTCCCGGGAGCCATCTCCTGCCCGTGAGAGATCTTTCGAGGTCTCTGCGTGGAGGAAAGCCCTCTTTTTTTTCCCGCAACCTTGGTTGCCGCTCCCTTGTTACGAGTAGTTCTCGACCTAGAGCTCTGCTCACCGGCCATGGCAACGATGGACGAAGAAGAAGCACTTATGAGGAGGAAAGGTAGAGTAATTTTCGGTTAGGTAGTTCCCCTTTTTATAACCTAAGTACTAGCACCAGTACTAATACCTGCATAGTGGGAACACGTTCAGGTTTGGTACGTACTAGTAGGTGTGAGCAGGCTTTCAAATGTGATGGGAACAAGGTAAATATTAATTGATGGTTTTGGTTTTGAGGCTCGAAACGGCTCCCGATGAGTTTAGCGGAACATAAATTTCAAGTACTACACTGCTCAAATGCGTAAATATTATGTTAGTGTCAAAAATTGGCACAAAATACGAAGGAGAGCAATGGAAGTACTACTAGCAACCCACGATTTAACTACTTGCATGCGCGCAGTGGAGTAATAATGTCTTTCTTCCGCCCTCACGTCCACTCAGTTTGCATGCATTGTATTAATTGACCATCAATGAAGTGAACAACTTTACACGCGTCAAATTATCACATGGGGTGGATCTTGATACAAAATTGCGTCCGCCCGTGTACCCGCGTGTGCATGTGAGGGAATGAGTGCATGCGTGGCGTGCGTGCACATCTTCGCTTCGTGCATGTACCGCCAGTATGGCTCAGGGAGGACGAGTACATTCTTCTGGAACCAGCAACACGCCACCGTGATCAATCCACGCAAGAAGCTCGCGACAACGCCTCCACATGTGCCACGTGGCTTCATGAACTGTAAGAGAGACATTGTGTAGCGTGCCATTGGTATTCTAATTTACGTGTTTTGCACATACTCGAAGTACTAGTAAGGTACACGTGCATTGCACGCATCAGATTTTGCAACCAAATTATGAATAAATACCACATTATAGCATGTAAGCTCTGAGTCATATATGCCTAATGTAGCCCTTCGTTTAATTCTTGTAGTTCATCTCATTCAAAATCAATTAATTTTTATAAAAAAGCTAAGGACGCGGGAATAGGAAAAACATGGGATTATAGTGGAATGTCGTCTTGAATCCTACAGGATTGTACAAGTGTTTGATTGCGCATAGAAAAAACGCAGAATTCTTTCAAAGAGGTTTGAGTGGATGGGATGTTTCCTATGAAATCTAGTGCAAATGAATCATATGGAAAATTTCCTATGGTTTACAATCCTACGAATCAAATAACCAAGATAGGAAAAATTCCTAATGATAGAGTCCTCCAAAATTCCTTTGAGAATCCTTTGAATCAAAGAAGCCCTTAATCTATTTTATGATTCATGGAATTGTGCATTGTAAAGCATAAAGTAAAAACAAATAATGACAATTCAACTAGAAAAAAAGTTTGGGCAGTTATGATACGGAAGATTCAAGAACAAAAGAGAACCACTGTTGTTTTGAGGTTTGTGCATTATGCTTAAGTTCAACCATGGAGTCTGCTAGATTGTACATGTGGCAAAATCCAGGGGGGGCTAGAAGATGGTGCGAGGGGCCGAGTGGAGGGAGACTATGAAGGAATGCACAAGTGATAGATCGATATTTAGAGAGAGGGGGCGAGAACGTGCGCTGTCGCACGCAGTGGCGGAGCCATGAAAAATAAATGAGCTAGGGGGGCAAGCATTGCTAATCCTTTACGAGGAGGGTCAATTCATGAACTTAAACCATTTTTAGCAGCAATTGTCTAATGATCACATTCATATTAGCCTCGATATATAGTGATGTTAGGGGGGCAGGGCCCTGACTGCCCCCTGTCTTTGCCATCGTGCACGCGTCTGAGAGATGAAGCGGAAGGCATGGATGATGAGAGGGGGGCATTGGATATATAATTAGCGTGGGTGTATTAGCTATATATGTTAATCCTATATAGAGAGGTATAGATTGATCGATGTGGACGTGGGAAAAAGGGTGAGACCTCACTGGATATATCGATTGATCGGTTTGTGTGGAAAACTATGAAAGACCTAGCTGTATACACACATACATAGAGGAACATCGATTGTTGCGCATGCATGCGTGAGAGATAAAGAATGCCCGATATGATGGAGAGGGGGATGTGTGTGGGTGTGTGCCTTCATGGGAGACCGACCTGAAGAAAAAGAATGCATGTGTGCGATGGATAATGCCGACTGGTAGTGTGTGTGCATGCATGCACGAGAGAAAGTTAGTGGTACAATTATAAAGAGAAGACAACTGTGTGGGTGTAAAAGACTAGGTGAGGTCATAATCAATGTAAAGTTGAATTCAAATATTTGAATAAGAGATCCTGATGTTTGAAACCCATGCATGCATGAATATAACGGAGATCTGCGCGGTGTGGTTTGGAAACGAGCATGTTGTAATGTATACACATTGAACAAGGTCAGAATGATTTGAATTTGAGATACCGATGGCAGACATCATTTGGCCACGTCGCATCCATGCATGGACACACTATTCTAATTGGAGATGATGGGCGGCTTTCGCATCACATATCTATATCTATACCCCTATATATATAATTATTATTTTTTTATATTGTGTGTGGGTAACTTTAACTTTGAAAGATGGTCGTTGGATGAGGCGAATCCGATGGTCCAAAGATGGAAAATTTGAGCACTACTGGCCGTTGAATATCATCTAGATTCCACAAGATTTCGCCTCATGTATAATCTAGAAGACTCCATGGTTGAACTTAAGCATAATGCACAAACAGCAAAACACAAGCACTTCTTATTTGTTCTAGAATCTTCCGTATCAGAATTGCCCAAATGTTTTTCTACATGATTTGCCATTATTTGTTTTTTACTTTATGTCTTACAACGCACAATTCCATGAATCTTAAAATAGATTAGCTTTCTTATAAAAACTAGATGATTTTGAATGAAATGAACTATAAGAATTAAACAAACATCTACATCATGCATATATGACTCAAAGCTTACATGCTATAATGTGTTATTTATTCATAATTTGGTTGCCAAATCTCATGCATGCAATGCACATGTACCTTACTCTAGTCTAAATGGTGTTTGTGTGTGTGTTGTGCATGTTGAGGTGAAAATTGTCTTTTTTTTGGGTACACGTTAAGCTTGTTCTTCCAAAATTTCAAGCCGCGCCTTGTTATGCCAAAAATTCAAGCTAGCGTCTCTATCTATCATGCTGCGAAATTCCCGCCTCTTCAACCCGCGCCTTGTTAGCCCAAAATATTTAAGATATATCTTTGTCTCGTCATGCTCCGACAACTCCCTCCATCTCAACCCGCGCCTTGCTAATCCGAAATTACAATGCGCGCGAAAACTCCCACCTCCTGTGAAATCCCGACACGCGAAATGCCCGTGGTACCCCTGAACCGGAAGAAGCGCCTCAAATCGGCGGGGGTACTTTCGTAACTTACCCCACATTTCGGACAAGCGCGTCCCTAAGCCATGGTTCCCCACTGCCATCCCATCTTCCCACCCATTCGTACATCGAGGCCGTGAAAACCCGCGACGAAACCCCACACCCTGCTCCGTCCACCACCCAGCCAGAGCCTCTTCCCCGACGACATCGTCCACAGCAATACCTCGACGTCCCTCATCCACCATACCAGATGAGGATCCGTCCTCGATCTCGTTGTACCACCGGTTCAGACACCCCGTCCTCCACCTCCAAGGAGTTGCCCCGACGTTCCCCTCGTCTTTCACGCCACCTCCATTCCCACACCTGTCACATCCCTAGCTTCTGGCATTGCACTAGTACTAGCCTTTGGTGATGCATCATGTTTACTTTTACAGAAAGTTGAAATGGGGATTGTCCAAACCCTAGCATTTTAAGAATTCACCAGGTTCACCTAAAATATTTTCAGTCAATCCAAGTGGCTTTCAAAAATGTTCATCATCTTTGGAAAAATGCTGGAAACAGTAACCAGAGATGATGCACATTTTTCTATGTCATTTTGGATCTTTGAACTAATATATATTGTATTTGAGTTGGAGCAAATATATGTGATATATATTTTTAATGCTTCAATAATTCTGATATTTTGTGAGGGGCTCTAGAATATTACTTTCAGTCCCTGCAAAAATTATTGGAAGAAACAAAAATGATTTAGTGTTTGAACTAAATCAAAACAGATTGAAACAAATAGAAAACAATGATTAAAAAAATAAAACAGAGCAAAAATAAAAAGGGAGACGGCCACCTGGGCCACTTACCTGCTTACCTGCCCGGCCCAGCTCCTCCCGCTGGCCCAGCCCGCCACCGCTACCCCCCCCTGTCGTCTTCTTCCCTCGCCAGAAGGACGCGGGCACGCGCCCGGCGCGCGCGGCCACGCGCCCCGGCCACCTCCTCCCTGCCTGGCTGCCTCCTCCTCCCCTGGTTCCCTCCCGCGACGCCACGCAGCCCCCTCGGACCCCTCTCACTCTTCCTCGAGGCCCCGCCCCTCTGCTCTTTCTCTCTCGCCCGAACCCGAACACAGCCGTCGCCACCGACGCCGTTCGCCGCGGCCACCATCCCCCTCTCGCCTCCCCGACGCCTCCCAGAGCTCCGCAAGTCCTCCCTCGTCCTCCTCGTCGTCTCACGCGACCAGAAGAGCCCCGGAACGCCGCCCCCGACGTTTTCCCCCTCGCCGGCCGCCGAGGATCTTCTCCGTCGAATTCGGCCACTCCGGCGCGCCCCCGAGCTCGCTGACCCTCCCTGCACGATCCCCGTGAGTCCCTGCTCCGTTTCCCCCTAACCCCAAGCTCGATTTCGAGCTCTAGCCGCCCCCTCTACCGGAGCCGAGACGCTCCGCCGCACGGGCTCGTCGCCGGTGAAGCTCCGGTGACCTTTGGTCCCACGCCTGCGTCCGTTACCTCGTTGCGTCCCGTAGGGTAAAACTAGCGCGACCACCGTCCTGTTTGCACACCGCAGCGCCGGTCCCGCGAACACCCGAGCTCCGGCAGCCGCAAAAGAGGTCGCCGCCGGCAGCTCCGGCCACCCCAGCCTCCGCCACCGCCACCGTTGGATGCGCCACTCCACCCTCTCCCCGTAGCTGCTCCCTGCGCGCCAAAAGAGCCCCTGTAGTGGGTTTCCGACGCGCACCACCGCGTCTGGCCTCGCCGGCGTCAAGCCGCCGGTGGGTCTGACCACGTTGACCACGGCGGGACACACACCCCCCCCTCTGGGTCGATGACAGGTGGGGCCAGCCCCCCCTGTTAATTAGTTTAGTTATTTTATTTTAACTACCCCCTCTGCTGACACTGACAGGTGGGCCCCCGCCATCAGGTGATTAGCTTAAGCTAATCACCACCTAATCTAACCCCAGAGCCACTGACATGTGGGCCCTAGTGCCCTAATCCTTAATTAAACTAAAATAAACCCCCCTGTTTAACCTGTGACGCTGACATATGGGTCCCACAGGTCAGGTTTGACCTGGAGGCGCCCTGTTGACCTGCTGACGTCAAGGTGATGTCATGCTGACGCATTAAATGATTTTCTGGATTTAAAGTAAATCAGAAAATTCCAGAAAATTGTTTAAACTTCAATAAATCATAGAAATTCAACCGTAACTCCAAATTAAATAATTTATATATGAAAAATTATCAGAAAAATTCAAGGAATCCATCTGTACCATTTTCATGCATGTCAGAACAACTTATAGATGCTGTTTAACACAAATCATACTAATGGCATTTAAATATCCACATATGGAGTTTGAATTTGAATCTTGGATTCAAACCAACTTCATTTAATCTGGTTTTAGGTGCATTAGCCCAAAACACATTCATATTGCCATGTCATAGCATGCATCATATTGTGCATTGCATTGATTGTGTTTCTTCTGTGTTTGCCGGTGTTGTTCCCCCTCGGTAGACGTTATATCGACGATGTGATCGTTGACACTGATGAAGACTCAATGCTATCTTCAGAAGTGCCAGGCAAGCAAAACCCCCTTGTTCATTCCAATACAATCCTACTCTCTCGCTCCTGCTCTCTTTTACTGCATTAGGACAACACCGATTCATCTGTTACTTGCTGCGGTAGCTGAACCCCTTTGTCCTTTGCATGACCTGTCATTGCCACAGTAAATAGATGAAACCCACTAGCATGAGTAGGAGTTGTTTGAGCCCTGATGTGCCTACTCATTCATGTTTGTTTGTCATGCCTGCTATTGCTTAGAGTTGAGTCAGGTCTGATTCATCGGGGATGAATCAGAGGCGTGTGAACCTGTCCTACTGTGTGTGAGCTAAGTGTGTGAACACGATTTGGTAAAGGTAGCGGTGAGAGGCCATGTAGGAGTACATGGTGGGTTGTCTCATTGCAGCCGTCCTCAGGAACTGAGTTCTGTGTTTGTGATCCATGATTCAGCTACTACCACGCAATGGGCCCGAAACCAATGGACCCTCTCGGCTTCTTGATCACCCTTGTCCTCTGTCCAGGAGTTGCAAGTAGTTTCTGGTGTTTGTAGTATGCTGGAGGCCGTGGGCAGCGCTGACCGTAGGGGTGGGCTGTGATGCGGTAGGCACGTGGCACGGTGTACCGGGCGCCCGTTTGGTGTCTCGGGAACCCTGTTCACATCGTTTGGGGCTGTGAGCGAAACTCCGGCCGGATCTCCTCATGGATGGAACCCGAATAGGCGATAAACCTGGACTAGAGACTTGAGTGTTTAGGCAGGCCGTGGCCGACACCCACGTTGGGCTTCCGCTTGAAGGTTGTCGAGTACATGTCGTGTAAACGGCGGTAAGTGGTGAGAGCGTGTGTGAAGAAGTACACCCCTGCAAGGTTAATATGATCTATTCGAATAGCCGTGTCCGCGGAAAAGGACTTCTGGGTTGCTTATATCAGTTCATAGACAATTGAAAGTGGATACTTTAAAATGCGCAAGATAAGCGTGAGTGCTATGGATGGCGTTCTCGTAGGGAGACGGGAGCGGATCCATAGTGGTGTATTGATATGGTGAATATGTGGACTCGTGTGCGCCACCTCAAAAGAGTCGCTTGCAGTCGTAGTTTAGGATAGCCACCGAGTCAAAGCTGGCTTGCTGCAGTTAAACCCCACCATCCCCTTTGTTGATAATGATGCATATGTAGATAGTTCTGATGTAAGTCTTGCTGGGTACATTTGTACTCACGTTTGCCTACTTTATGTTTTTGCAGAGAGACTTCAGTCTCACTAGTAGTTCCACGTGGACTTCGACGTTTAGCTTGTTACCTCAGCTACGATCTTGTGCCCTCGGCAGGATCTGATATATAGTCAGGCTTCTCAGCCTTTCTCATTTATAGATGTCTGTACTCAGACATGATAGCTTCCGCTTGTGTTTTGACTTGTATGCTCTGATTGTTGGGTCATGAGACCCATGATAGTAATATCTCGCTCCTCGGAGCCTATTGAATAAATTACTTGAGTCGTAGAGTCATTTTGTGATGCCATGTTGTATTGCACATATCGAGCATATTGTGTGTATGTTATTGAAATGCCTGGTATGTGTGGGATCTGACCATCTAGTTGTTTATCTTTAGTAGCCTCTCTTACCGGGAAATGTCTCCTAGTGTTTCACTGAGCCATGGTAGCTTGCTACTGCTCCGGAACACTTAGGCTGGCCGGCATGTGTCCTTCTTCGTTCCTGTGTCTGTCCCTTCGGGGAAATGTCACGCTTTGAGTACCGGAGTCCTGTTAGCCCGCTACAGCCCGGTTTACCGGAGTCCTGCTAGCCCAGTGCTACAGCCCGGACCCACTTGCTGATGACCGACACGTTCGAAGCTGGGTCATGAATGCCTGTCCCTGTAAGTCTGTGCCACTTTGGGTTTACGACTAGTCATGTCAGCCCGGGCTCCTTATCATATGGATGCTAGCGACACTATCATATACGTGAGCCAAAAGGCGCAAACGGTCCCGGGTAAAGGTAAGGCGACACCCGTGGGGATACCGTGCGTGAGGCCGCAAAGTGATATGAGGTGTTACCGGCTAGATCGATGTGACATCGAGTCGGGGTCCTGACAGCGTTGGTATCAGAGCTTGACTGCCTGTAGGATTACCAAGCCAAACTGGTCGAAGTTGAGTCTAGAAATTCTTTAGTTATATAAGGGAATTGATTGTGGGATGGAACGTAAGGCTCTTTTTACTCCTTATACCTCATGGCCTTCTGATCTGAGTCATCATCTTCTCTTCTACGGGGATTAAGAACTAGGCTTTCTCTTCTTTCTATCAGGATCACGTGTTACTAATCCGTAGACTTATAAGATTGTTGGATTTAAGCTTGAGTTCAGTTTCTACTACTTCCGTATGTTAATTGTTGATCTCGAAACCTTGATATCGTGCTTCTGAGTGGTTATGCCACCATTTTGTGAATGTCTCAAATCTTTTCTGAGCATTTACAACCGTTATGCTGTCCGAGTCATCCCAGGTTTCTAAATAGTTTGAAGCAATTTGCAAAATCCTTTCCCTCTGGTTTTGATGTTCCTTTATGCCAGCTCAATCACACTAATTGTTGAGTTGAGGTAATTTATTGCCCTGACATATATGTTGGAGCTATTATTATGACCCTAGGTGTCTTAGGGGATCACCTAGTAATTTAGCCATGATTGGTGTCCCAGTGTGATGATTCTGGCCTTTATCCTCGAAAGCATTCCGTGATGCTACTTAGTAATAGGTATTCTGTTCCTGGGTTCTTGAACCCGAGATTCACTCCACCTACTTCGTGTTGATAGTAATTGTTAGTGCCTTCAGGATATTAGTAACCTTTGCGATAGTCCTTGAAGTCCGTGGTATCTTCTTCTTCCAAATACCATGAACTACTTATGGCAGAAGTTCCTCGTTGAACTGAAATATCACAACAGGATTATTCTTGAGGAGTTCTCCATTCATAAATCGTGACTCTGCCAGTTCTACCTTTCTGCATGGGTTATCCGGAAGAATTATGTTGAACACGGTTCGACATACTAATTTATGCATCCACAACTCAGAAAGTTATATGTTCCTTTGAGTTGTTCTCTTTAGTTGCATTCCGACCCTCGTCTATCAATTGATAGTCAAGAGTATGCGTGCGTTCGTTCATCGATGCCTATGACTCTTGTGGTCTGTCAAGACATTCTATTCCGGAATGACTAGGAGAAACAAACTCCAGTACCTCTTCCATATCTAGGATTGGGTCAAAGTAGTTGTATTCCGCAGATCAAATGCCAATCCAGCTTTTGGTTCTGCTCTACCTTGGAGTATTACATATTTTATATCGAGATTGTTATAGGAATTGGACACCATCCCATGAACTCTTGGTACAGTGACACTTCTTGCCATCACTGTTCATTCCTCGGCCCTCGTGTTGATGCAACCGGAATACCGACAAATGAATTGTGATGTGTGAAATCAATACTGCTAGCAACTCTGTTGCTTGGTAGTTAAAGGATAATAATTTCATTCTTAGTATGTTGGTTTTCGAATCATCCTTCTAAGACTGATCGTGCTACCTAGTCCTTATTTCGGTGCACCCTTCGATTGATGAGTTAGGATCTTGTCAAGTCCTCACTCATTTGATCATATCGTCTTGCCCTCAAAAGCAAGATTGTTCTCGAGCTTAGTAACATACCGGTGGTTCGTGACTTTCCAAATATCTTCTTGGAGGTGTTACCGGGTTGTCACCTGACCGCTATGTTGAGTTCGTGATCAAGTTGGTTTCTTGTGAACCACCTTCTCTCCAAGAATCGGTGTTAGATATCCCTGAGCTAGTTGGTTAAGCTAGACAACAACTTGGAGAGCTGGAAGATAAAAGCTTGTCTGACTTAGTTCGTTCCAAAGGGATATTCTTGTGTAGTGTGTGTTGAAGAAAGATGATATCTTCATCGATTGGTCCTTGTGATCAGTTGCTGGACCTATTGTCTTATCAATCCTTTGATTTGAGTGTGGGCTATCGTCAAATCAAATCAGTACCAACGATGCTTGTAATGTTGTCTTATTCGTGGTTGATCCCTCGAGCATACACCATTATATCTTTTGGGTCTGACCAATGCTATCACTTGTTCACTTAACTATGGAATTCCTTTTAAAAGGAAACCCAGATGAATTGTTGTTGTGCCCATTGACAACATCCTTGTCTTTTCCATAATTTTGCTGAACATTAAGCTAGTGTTGGAAACTTTTGAAAGCATTTGATCATGCTAGCTCATGAAGCATATGTTTGGATGAAGGTAGTGACTTCCTTTAATTCATGTGCATCTGATGCAAGTTGCCGCCGTGGATTCGAGAAAGTCAATGTTGCTTTCTTTGGAATCATTCCAAATCAGTCATGCACACGTGCGAAGAATGCTGTGGTTTGAAGACTTGCAACCTTCAATCTATATGTATCCCTAGCACACCAAGCCACTGATTGATTTGTTCAAGGAGAAGGAGTTCCTTCATAAGAGCTAATCCGGACTTATGAAAGAACTTCGATACCCTCGTTGATGGTTTCCCCTCCTGAACTCGGTAGTGTTTTATTATAAGACTACCACGTGGTCATGCTTGTCTGGGACAACGTGTTCACATGTTTGTAGCAGAACCAGCTCATGTTTTGGAGCTTGCTATCGTAGTTCATCTCCCGAGAATCCCGCAACGTCATCTCGTCGATTTGTGTTGCAAACTTTCATTTTTCTTCCTAAGACTCGATGAGCCTGGAATATCCTAACACCAACCAGAGCTGAATCTCAGGCAGATATGATGGTTGGAACATTTCCCTAAGAACTATAATATTGGTCTCTCGATAACCGGTAAGGTGGATGTCGTGGCCAACACACCCATCCGGTAGACCTATTATTATAGTATCTTGTTTGAGGAAGTTGGCCACCCCCCCCCCCATAGGGATTTCGTAGGATTTGCTCCCTAGTTGCCCCTATGGATTTTTGTGTTCCCGAAGTCCGACCTTTTACTTGATGTTTTAGATATCAAACCATATCTATGAATGGGTTATACTAGCACATCAAGGAGAACATTAGAAGCGGAGTGCTAAATGTCTCTCGGTCGATCATCCAGATTTTATTTGCTTGGCCTCGCTAAGGTGAAATATGAGAAAGTGTTATCCTCCTTCGCATCTGCATCGTCCATCGCTATTCATCATGGTAGTATGTTGTGTTGTCAGCACCCTTGACGCGGTTGTTGATAAAAACCTTGATGATTGTGGAAATGCTCAAGTTCTTGAGAGCACGCACAAGCGCTACGTCTTATCATCGGCACTAGCTGGGATTGCCCCAGATTTCCTCGGTTATGCTATAACCACTCCAACAGTGAATTCACTCTCTATTGTTGGGTTCTTCCCCAGTTACCAGAATCATTCCCAGTTCCCAGCTTGCACCGCCAATGTGCCATTCTACCATGGGTCTCTTCCATTTCCGGTGATAAGCAAAATTCATCCATTACGTTGTCTTCAACAAGGTAATCCACATCATCCAAGTTTGAGTATGCCATTCTACCGAACCCCTCTAAATGATCGATTATGATTTGCCTTAAGCTGGTATAAAGAGTTTCAATGATCTCTGAATCAAAGGTAATTCTTTTGCCACTTAAGGGGAGATATTTACGAGTCACGGTTCCGAAGGTGTCTCGTTGTGGTATCATGGCAACTCAACTCCTCGCTACGTTGACAACCGATTACCACCTTCTTAAGTGTGGAATTGTTGTCCACCTAGTGAACCTTCGTCATCCGTTTCTTTCCACCCCTCTTGATGTGTATCTCGTGTCTCAACCCGAGAGATGGTCCTATGTCTCATTCCGTGAGTTGTTCGATCTTCAAGAAGATCGACCCTTCTAGAGTCTCCTTCTTCCCTCCATGTCATGTTGGCAGGATTTCTCAGAACAAGACATCAAGACAATGATGGTGAATGAATCAACGTTCAACTGAAGTGCACCCTGGATCGTGAAGATTGTACTAGTTTGCGTTTCCCCTTCACCTTACCCTACGCTTGAATCTTGAGACGAGATTCTTGTTTAGTGGGGGTGAGTTGTCACATCCCTAGCTTCTGGCATTGCACTAGTACTAGCCTTTGGTGATGCATCATGTTTACTTTTACAGAAAGTTGAAATGGGGATTGTCCAAACCCTAGCATTTTAAGAATTCACCAGGTTCACCTAAAATATTTTCAGTCAATCCAAGTGGCTTTCAAAAATGTTCATCATCTTTGGAAAAATGCTGGAAACAGTAACCAGAGATGATGCACATTTTTCTATGTCATTTTGGATCTTTGAACTAATATATATTGTATTTGAGTTGGAGCAAATATATGTGATCACGCACGGTATCCCCACGGGTGTCGCCTTACCTTTGTCTCGGGAACCCTGTTCACATCGTTTGGGGCTGTGAGCGAAACTCCGGCCGGATCTCCTCATGGATGGAACCCGAATAGGCGATAAACCTGGACTAGAGACTTGAGTGTTTAGGCAGGCCGTGGCCGACACCCACGCTGGGCTTCCGCTTGAAGGTTGCCGAGTACATGTCGTGTAAACGGCGGTAAGTGGTGAGAGCGTGTGTGAAGAAGTACACCCCTGCAGGGTTAATATGATCTATTCGAATAGCCGTGTCCGCGGAAAAGGACTTCTGGGTTGCTTATATCAGTTCATAGACAATTGAAAGTGGATACTTTAAAATGCGCAAGATAACCCCCTTGTTCATTCCGATAAAATCCCACTCTCTCGCTCCTGCTCTCTTTTACTGCATTAGGACAACATCGATTCATCTGTTACTTGCTGCGGTAGCTGAACCCCTTTATCCTTTGCATGACCTGTCATTCCACAGTAAATAGATGAAACCCACTAGCATGAGTAGGAGTTGTTTGAGCCCTGATGTGCCTACTCATTCATGTTTGTTTGTCATGCCTGCTATTGCTTAGAGTTGAGTCAGGTCTGATTCATCGGGGATGAATCAGAGGCGTGTGAACCTGTCCTACTGTGTGTGAGCTAAGTGTGTGAACACGATTTGGTAAAGGTAGCGGTGAGAGGCCATGTAGGAGTACATGGTGGGTTGTCTCATTGCAGCCGTCCTCAGGAACTGAGTTCTGTGTTTGTGATCCATGATTCAGCTACTACCACGCATTGGGCCCGAAACCAATGGACCCTCTCGGCTTCTTGATCACCCTTGTCCTCTGTCCAGGAGTTGCAATTAGTTTCTGGTGTTTGTAGTATGCTGGAGGCTGTGGGCAGCGCTGACCGTAGGGGTGGGCTGTGATGCGGTAGGCACGTGGCACGGTGTATCGGGCGCCCGTTTGGTGTCTCGGGAACCCTGTTCACATCGTTTGGGGCTGTGAGCGAAACTCCGGCCGGATCTCCTCATGGATGGAACCCGAATAGGCGATAAACCTGGACTAGAGACTTAGGTGATTAGGTAGGTCGTGGCCGACACCCACGTTGGGCTTCCGCTTGAAGGTTGCCGAGTACATGTCGTGTAAACGACGGTAAGTGGTGAGAGCGTGTGTGAAGAAGTACACCCCTGCAGGGTTAACCTAATCTATTCGAATAGCCGTGTCCGCGGAAAAGGACTTCTGGGTTGCTTATATCAGTTCATAGACAAGTGAAAGTGGATACTCTAAAATACGCAAGATAAGCGTGAGTGCTATGGATGGCGTTCTCGTAGGGAGACGGGAGCGGATCCATAGTGGTGTATTGATATGGTGAATATGTGGACTCGTGTGCGCCACCTCAAAAAAGTTACTCGCAGTCGTAGTTCAGGATAGCCACCGAGTCAAAGCTGGCTTGCTGCAGTTAAACCCCACCATCCCCTTTGTTGATAATGATGCATACGTAGATAGTTCTGATGTAAGTCTTGCTGGGTACATTTGTACTCACGTTTGCCTATTTTATGTTTTTGCAGAGAGACTTCAGTCTCACTAGTATTTCCGCGTGGTCTTCGACGTTTAGCTTGTTACCTCAGCTACGATCTTGTGCCTCGGCAGGATTTGGTAGATAGTCAGGCTTCTCAGCCTTTTTCATTTATAGATGTCTGTACTCAGACATGATAGCTTCCGCTTGTGCTTGATTTGTATGCTCTGAATGTTGGGTCATGAGACCCATGTTTGTAATATCTCGCTCCTCGGAGCCTATTGAATAGATTACTTGAGTCATAGAGTCATGTTGTGATGCCATGTTGTCATAGAGTCATAGTGCCTTAAGCTGGTATAAAGAGTTTCAATGATCTCTGAATCAAAGGTAATTCTTTTGCCACTTAAGGGGAGATATTTACGAGTCACGGTTCCGAAGGTGTCTCGTTGTGGTATCATGGCAACTCAACTCCTCGCTACGTTGACAACCGTTCACCACCCTCTTAGGTGTGGAATTGTTGTCTACCTAGTGAACCCTTGTCATCTGCTTCACTCCATTCCTATGGGTGCGTGCTTCGTCTCTCAGCTCGAGAGATGTTGCTATGTCTCATTCTGTGAGTTAATCCTGAGTTGTTCGACCTTCAAGAAGATCGATCCTTCTAGAGTCTCCTTCTCCTCTCATTGTCATAATAACTGGAGTTCTCAGAACAAGACATCAAGACAATGATGGTGAATGAATCAACGTTCAACTGAAGTGCACCCTGGATCGTGAAGATTGTACTAGTTTGCGTTTCCCCTTCATCCTACCCTACGCTTGAATCTCGAGACGAGATTCTTGTTTAGTGGGGGTGAGTTGTCACATCCCTAGCTTCTGGCATTGCTCTAGGCTAGCTTCATGTGTGCATCATGTCTATATTTTTGAAACTTGAATTGAGGAATATTGGAAGCCTCAAAACCCTAAATAAAAGAGGGGCAAAAACCCTAGAAATCTCATTCATTGCTCCAAAAGGCTCTTCTTAAATGTTTGATAATTTTTGGTAAGGGTTCTGGTCCCAACCAAAATATTGAACATTTTTAAGGATTTATTTTTGGGACTTTGGATTTAATTCATTAGCTATTTGAATTTGAATTATATTCATATAATTAGAATATAATTTCAAATACCCCCTGAAATATTTTATAAGCTTTTGGAAAAGTCCATCTAGCAATATAAAATATTCAGAGGAGCTTTGGCATTGTTTGAATTATTATTTTAATTCAAAACAGTGGCAAAAGAATTAAAAAAAAGAAAACAGAACTGAAATAGAAATAAAATAGAGGAGAGAGAGAGAACTCACCTGGACCTACCTGGCAGCCCACCTGGCCGGCCCAGCAGGCGGCCTGGCCAACTGGCCCAGCCCACCACCGCAGCCCCTCCGTCGTCTTCCTCCCCTCGCCCCGAAGCAGCTGCGTGCCCGCACGCGAGCGACCGCGGCCACGTCCTCCTGCCACCTCCTGCTTGCCCTCCCTCATCCTGACCTGCGCCACGGAGACGCCACGCACCCCCTGGCCCCTCTCATTCTCCCTGTGCTCCTCCCCCTCCTCTGTTTCCCTCTCCCGCGAACGGCCGAACGCCATCGTCGCCGCCGTTCGTCACCGCCGCAGCCACAGCCACTCCCTCGCTCCCTCTTCGTATCCCCGAGCTCCGCATCGTCGTCCTCCTCGTCCACCCCGAGCCAAGCAACCAGGGGAGCGCTGCATCGCCGCCCCGGACGTCTTCTTCAACCTCGGTGCCGGCGATCTCCGTCGCTTGATTCGCCGCGTCCAGAGCCTCCCCGGCCCCGCCGTCTGCACCGTCTGACTCGCCGTGAGCCACTTACCTATCCCCTAACTCCTTGTGCTCGCCCCGTGCTGTAGCGCCGTTCCCCACGAGCACTGAAGCCGCCGTCCGCCATTGCTGCTGCACGCATAGCCTCCATGCCCCTCTGGCCTCACCATGCTGCTCGTGGTGCTCCCCGTGCCTAGCAGGTGCTGCCCAGCCTCTCCTTTTGCTCACCGACGCACCGTAGCGACTCGCCCGTGCATCACCGACCACCACCACCGCCAAAGCTCGTCGCCGGCATGAACTCCGGCCACCCCACGCCCTCTCGTGGGTCCCCCTAGATGCGCGGGAGCACGGGCTCACTCCTGGTGCCCTCAGCGCGACCAGCCACGGGTCCCGAGCAACTCCGGCGAGGTCTCGCCGTCCCCGTGGTCGCCGGCGTCACTCGCCGACGTGGCCATTTAATTAGGGCGTAAACACCCCGCTAATCACCCACTAGAGCCACTGCCAAGTGGGCCCCCGTGCATAATTAATTAGTTTAACCTCTCTGTTAGATTAGCACTAATCTCAGAGGGCCCCGCCTGTCACCGTTGACTTTGCCATGTCAGCATTGACCGGACCCACCAGTCAGCCTCTGTCCCTGCCTGTTACACTGACGTGCGGGTCCCAGCCGTCAGGTTTGACCTGGACCAGCCACGTTGACCTGCTGACGTCACTAATACGTCATGCTGACGCAGTATTTGTTTCTGGAATTAAAATAAATCAAAAATGATTTATTATTTCCAGAAAATAGCTAAAACTTCAATAAATCATAGAAAATTAACCGTAACTCCAAATTAAATAAATTATATATGAAAAATTATCAGAAAAATTCAAGGAATCCATCTGTACCATTTTCATGCATGTTAGAACAACTTATAGCTGCTGTTTAGCACAAATCATATAAAGGGCATTTATTTAATCACATATGGAGTTTGAATTTGAATTTTATATTCAAACCAACTTCATTTAATCTGTTGCTAGTTGCATTAGCTCAAAACACATTCATATTGCCATGTCATGAGCATGCATCATATTGTGCATTGCATTGATTGTGTTCCTTTCTGTGTTGCCGGTATTTGTCCCCTCTCGATAGACGCGATACCGATGATGTGATCGTTGACACTGATGAAGACTCAATGTTATCTTCAGAAGTGCCAGGCAAGCAAAACCCCCTTGTTCATTCCGATACAATCCCACTCTCTCGCTCCTGCTCTCTTTTACTGCATTAGGACAACATCGATTCATCTGTTACTTGCTGCGGTAGCTGAACCCCTTTATCCTCTGCATGACCTGTCATTCCACAGTAATTAGATGAAACCCACTAGCATGAGTAGGAGTTGTTTGAGCCCTGATGTGCCTACTCATTCATGCTTGTTTGTCATGCCTGCTACTACTTAGAGTTGAGTCAGGTCTGATTCATCCGGGATGAATCAGAGGTGTGTGAACATGTCCTACAGTGTGTGAGCTAAGCGTGTGAACACGATTTGGTAAAGGTAGCGGTGAGAGGCCATGTAGGAGTACATGGTGGGTTGTCTCATTGCAGCCGTCCTCAGGAACTGAGTTCTGTGTTTGTGATCCATGATTCAGCTACTACCACGCATTGGGCCCGAAACCAATGGACCCTCTCGGCTTCTTGATCACCCTTGTCCTCTGTCCAGGAGTTGCAAGTAGTTTCTGGTGTTTGTAGTATGCTGGAGGCCGTGGACAGCGCTGACCGTAGGGGTGGGCTGTGATGCGGTAGGCACGTGGCACGGTGTACCGGGCGCCCGTTTGGTGTCTCGGGAACCCTGTTCACATCGTTTGGGGCTGTGAGCGAAACTCCGGCCGGATCTCCTCATGGATGGAACCCGAATAGGCGATAAACCTGGACTAGAGACTTGAGTGTTTAGGCAGGCCGTGGCCGACACCCACGTTGGGCTTCCGCTTGAAGGTTGCCGAGTACATGTCGTGTAAACGGCGGTAAGTGGTGAGAGCGTGTGTGAAGAAGTACACCCCTGCAGGGTTAATATGATCTATTCGAATAGTCGTGTCCGCGGAAAAGGACTTCTGGGTTGCTTATATCAGTTCATAGACAATTGAAAGTGGATACTTTAAAATGCGCAAGATAAGCGTGAGTGCTATGGATGGCGTTCTCGTAGGGAGACGGGAGCGGATCCATAGTGGTGTATTGATATGGTGAATATGTGGACTCGTGTGCGCCACCTCAAAAGAGTCGCTTGAAGTCGTAGTTTAGGATAGCCACCGAGTCAAAGCTGGCTTGCTGCAGTTAAACCCCACCATCCCCTTTGTTGATAATGATGCATATGTAGATAGTTCTGATGTAAGTCTTGCTGGGTACATTTGTACTCACGTTTTCCTACTTTATGTTTTTGCAGAGAGACTTCAGTCTCACTAGTAGTTCCACGTGGACTTCGACGTTTAGCTTGTTACCTCAGCTACGATCTTGTGCCCTCGGCAGGATCTGATATATAGTCAGGCTTCTCAGCCTTTCTCATTTATAGATGTCTGTACTCAGACATGATAGCTTCCGCTTGTGTTTTGACTTGTATGCTCTGATTGTTGGGTCATGAGACCCATGATAGTAATATCTCGCTCCTCGGAGCCTATTGAATAAATTACTTGAGTCGTAGAGTCATTTTGTGATGCCATGTTGTATTGCACATATCGAGCATATTGTGTGTATGTTATTGAAATGCCTGGTATGTGTGGGATCTGACCATCTAGTTGTTTATCTTTAGTAGCCTCTCTTACCGGGAAATGTCTCCTAGTGTTTCACTGAGCCATGGTAGCTTGCTACTGCTCCGGAACACTTAGGCTGGCCGGCATGTGTCCTTCTTCGTTCATGTGTCTGTCCCTTCGGGGAAATGTCACGCTTTGAGTATCGGAGTCCTGTTAGCCCGCTACAGCCCGGTTTACCGGAGTCCTGCTAGCCCAGTGCTACAGCCCGGACCCACTTGCTGATGACCGACACGTTCGAAGCTGGGTCATGGATGCCTGTCCCTCTAAGTCTGTGCCACTTTGGGTTTACGACTAGTCATGTCAGCCCGGGCTCTTTATCATATGGATGCTAGCGACACTATCATATACGTGAGTCAAAAGGCGCAAACGGTCCCGGGCAAAGGTAAGGCGACACCCGTGGGGATACCGTGCGTGAGGCCGCAAAGTGATATGAGGTGTTACCGGCTAGATCGATGTGACATCGAGTCGGGGTCCTGACAGCGTTGAATGTGTTTGGGCTAATGCACCTAAAACCAGATTAAATGAAGTTGGTTTGAATCCAAGATTCAAATTCAAACTCCATATGTGGATATTTAAATGCCATTAGTATGATTTGTGTTAAACAGCATCTATAAGTTGTTCTGACATGCATGAAAATGGTACAGATGGATTCCTTGAATTTTTCTAATAATTTTTCATATATAAATTATTTAATTTGGAGTTACGGTTGAATTTTGCATTGATTGTGTTTCTTCTGTGTTTGCCGGTGTTGTTCCCCCTCGGTAGACGTTATATCGACGATGTGATCGTTGACACTGATGAAGACTCAATGCTATCTTCAGACTATATATCAGATCCTGCCGAGGGCACAAGATCGTAGCTGAGGTAACAAGCTAAACGTCGAAGTCCACGTGGAACTACTAGTGAGACTGAAGTCTCTCTGCAAAAACATAAAGTAGGCAAACGTGAGTACAAATGTACCCAGCAAGACTTACATCAGAACTATCTACATATGCATCATTATCAACAAAGGGGATGGTGGGGTTTAACTCCAGCAAGCCAGCTTTGACTCGGTGGCTATCCTAAACTACGACTACAAGCGACTCTTTTGAGGTGGCGCACACGAGTCCACATATTCACCATATCAATACACCACTATGGATCCGCTCCCGTCTCCCTACGAGAACGCCATCCATAGCACTCACGCTCATCTTGCGTATTTTAGAGTATCCACTTTCACTTGTCTATGAACTGATATAAGCAACCCAGAAGTCCTTTTCCGCGGACACGGCTATTCGAATAGATGATGTTAACCCTGCAGGGGTGTACTTCTTCACACACGCTCTCACCACTTACCGCCGTTTACACGACATGTACTCGGCAACCTTCAAGCGGAAGCCCAACGTGGGTGTCGGCCACGGCCTGCCTAAACACTCAAGTCTCTAGTCCAGGTTTATCGCCTATTCGGGTTCCATCCATGAGGAGATCCGGCCGGAGTTTCGCTCACAGCCCCAAACGATGTGAACAGGGTTCCCGAGACACCAAACGGGCGCCCGGTACACCGTGCCACGTGCCTACCGCATCACAGCCCACCCCTACGGTCAGCGCTGCCCACGGCCTCCAGCATACTACAAACCCCAGAAACTACTTGCAACTCCTGGACAGAGGACAAGGGTGATCAAGAAGCCGAGAGGGTCCATTGGTTTCGGGCCCAATGCGTGGTAGTAGCTGAATCATGGATCACAAACACAGAACTCAGTTCCTGAGGACGGCTGCAATGAGACAACCCACCATGTACTCCTACATGGCCTCTCACCGCTACCTTTACCAAATCGTGTTCACACACTTAGCTCACACACAGTAGGACATGTCCACACACCTCTGATTCATCCCCGATGAATCAGACCTGACTCAACTCTAAGCAGTAGCAGGCATGACAAACAAACATGAATGAGTAGGCACAACAGGGCTCAAACAACTCCTACTCATGCTAGTGGGTTTCATCTATTTACTGTGGAATGACAGGTCATGCAAAGGATAAAGGGGTTCAGCTACCGCAGCAAGTAACAGATGAATCGATGTTGTCCTAATGCAGTAAAAGAGAGCAGGAGCGAGAGAGTGGGATTTTATCGGAATGAACAAGGGGGTTTTGCTTGCCTGGCACTTCTGAAGATAGCATTGAGTCTTCATCAGTGTCAACGATCACATCGTCGATATAACCTCTACCGAGGGGGAACAACACCGGCAAACACAGAAGAAACACAATCAATGCAATGCACAATATGATGCATGCTATGACATGGCAATATGAATGTGTTTTGGGCTAATGCACCTAAAACCAGATTAAATGAAGTTGGTTTGAATCCAAGATTCAAATTCAAACTCCATATGTGGATATTTAAATGCCATTAGTATGATTTGTGTTAAACAGCATCTATAAGTTGTTCTGACATGCATGAAAATGGTACAGATGGATTCCTTGAATTTTTCTGATAATTTTTGATATATAAATTATTTAATTTGGAGTTACGGTTGAATTTCTATGATTTATTGAAGTTTAAACAATTTTCTGGAATTTTCTGATTTATTTTAAATCCAGAAAATCATTTAATGCGTCAGCATGACATCACCTTGACGTCAGCAGGTCAACAGGGCGCCTCCAGGTCAAATCTGACCTGTGGGCCCCATATGTCAGTGTCACAGGAGTTAATCCCGGTCAAACCCAGCGCTGACTGGGGTTTGACCAGGGGTGGGGCCTACTGTCAGTGGGTCAGTGGCTTAACTAAAAGTAGTTATTAACTTAACCAAAGTTAGCAGGGGCCGGGCCCTACTGTCATGGACCTAGGGGAGGTCAAACCCCTGGTCAGCCGAGGCTAACACGCCGGCGGCTCGTCGCCGGTGAAGCCCGAGACGGCGTAGGGGGTCGGAATTCCTCCTCCGGCGACCAAATGGCCGGCGGAGGGCAGCTACGCGTAGCTGGGAGTCGTCCGCATCCATTTGTGCAAACGGCAGGGGCTGAGGTGGCTCGAGCTCACCGGAACGGGGTCTGTGGCGGCGACCGGAGTTCGGGCCAGCGCGGGCACGGGGCTACGCTTAGCGAGCGAGCGAGCTGAGAGGCTGGGCGGGCTCCTGGGAGATCCACGAGCTCGAGGTCGTGCTCGGACGCGAGTTTGGTGACCTGCAACGACGGCGGCGACATCGCCGGCGGAGCCGAGCTCGCGGCTCCGGTGGAATCGAAGCTACAGGGCGAAATCGAAGGGGGAAAGAGGGAGGGGAGACGTGGGGGCTCACAGCGGTGCCGTAGGGGTGGTTAGCCGGCTCGGGGACGCGACGATGGTGGTGAATTGACGATGAAGATCCTCGGCGGCCGGCGATGGAAACGGCGATGGTGGCGGCGTTGCAGCAGGTCCGGGAGGTCCGTAGCTCAACGAGGAGGTGTAGGGGGTTGTGGCGGAGCTCGGAAGCGCGTCGGAGAGGAGAGGGGGTGGCTGTGGTCGCGGCAACGGCGAACGGCGGCGATGGGCGTGTTCGGTGGCGAGAGAGAGGGGTCCAGGGGAGAGGATGAGGGCGAGGGAGAGCGAGAGGGGCCCGGGGGGGTGCGTGGCGATGCCAGGAGAGTCCAGGGCGAAGCGGCAAGCAGGAGGTGGCCGTCGGTGGCCGTGCGCGTGCTGGCGCGCCATGGGCACACGCCCTCCTGCCCACTGGCAGGAGGTTGAAGACAGTAGGAGTGAGGAGGAGGTGGGCTGGGCCTAGCTGGGCCGGTTCCAGTGGCCTGCACAGGTAAGCTTTGCTCTTTTTATTATTTACTGTTTTCTCTGATACCAACGCTGTCAGGACCCCGACTCGATGTCACATCAATCTAGCCGGTAACACCTCATATCACTTTGCGGCCTCACGCACGGTATCCCCACGGGTGTCGCCTTACCTTTGCCCGGGACCGTTTGCGCCTTTTGACTCACGTATATGATAGTGTCGCTAGCATCCATATGATAAAGAGCCCGGGCTGACATGACTAGTCGTAAACCCAAAGTGGCACAGACTTACAGGGACAGGCATCCATGACCCAGCTTCGAACGTGTCGGTCATCAGCAAGTGGGTCCGGGCTGTAGCACTGGGCTAGCAGGACTCCGGTAAACCGGGCTGTAGCGGGCTAACAGGACTCCGGTACTCAAAGCGTGACATTTCCCCGAAGGGACAGACACAGGAACGAAGAAGGACACATGCCGGCCAGCCTAAGTGTTCCGGAGCAGTAGCAAGCTACCATGGCTCAGTGAAACACTAGGAGACATTTCCCGGTAAGAGAGGCTACTAAAGATAAACAACTAGATGGTCAGATCCCACACATACCAGCATTTCAATAACATACACACAATATGCTCGATATGTGCAAATACAACATGGCATCACAACATGACTCTACGACTCAAGTATTTATTCAATAGGCTCCGAGGAGCAAGATATTACAAACAGGGGTCTCACGACCCAACATTCAGAGCATACAAGTCAAAGCACAAACGGAAGCTATCATGTCTGAGTACAGACATCTATAAATGAAAAAGGCTGAGAAGCCTGACTATCTATCAGATCCTGCCGAGGGCACAAGATCGTAGCTGAGGTATCAAGCTAAACGTCGAAGTCCACGCGAAACTACTAGTGAGACCGAAGTCTCTCTGCAAAACATAACATAGGCAAACGTGAGTACAAATGTACCCAGCAAGACTTACATCAGATCTATCTACGCATGCATCATTATCAACAAAGGGATGGTGGGGCTTAACTGCAGCAAGCCAGCTTTGACTCGGTGGCTATCCTGAACTACGACTGCGAGTAACTTTTTTGAGGTGGCGCACACGAGTCCACATATTCACCATATCAATACACCACTATGGATCCGCTCCCGTCTCCCTACGAGAACGCCATCCATAGCACTCACGCTTATCTTGCGTATTTTAGAGTATCCGCTTTCACTTGTCTATGAACTGATATAAGCAACCCAGAAGTCCTTTTCCGCGGACACGGCTATTCGAATAGATCATATTAACCCTGCAGGGGTGTACTTCTTCACACACGCTCTCACCACTTACCGCCGTTTACACGACATGTACTCGGCAACCTTCAAGCGGAAGCCCAACGTGGGTGTCGGCCACGGCCTGCCTAAACACTCGAGTCTCTAGTCCAGGTTTATCGCCTATTCGGGTTCCATCCATGAGGAGATCCGGCCGGAGTTTCGCTCACAGCCCCAAACGATGTGAACAGGGTTCCGTGACACCAAACGGGCGCCCGGTTTACCCGGCCACGTGCCTACCGCATCACAGCCCACCCCTACGGTCAGCGCTGCGCACGGCCTCCAGCATACTACAAACACCAGAAACTACTTGCAACTCCTGGACAGAGGACAAGGGCGATTAAGAAGCCGAGAGGGTCCATTGGTTTCGGGCCCAATGCGTGGTAGTAGCTGAATCATGGATCACAAACACAGAACTCAGTTCCTGAGGACGGCTGCAATGAGACAACCCACCATGTACTCCTACATGGCCTCTCACCGCTACCTTTACCAAATCGTGTTCACACACTTAGCTCACACACAGTAGGACATGTCCACACACCTCTGATTCATCCCCGATGAATCAGACCTGACTCAACTCTAAGCAGTAGCAGGCATGACAAACAAACATGAATGAGTAGGCACAACAGGGCTCAAACAACTCCTACTCATGCTAGTGGGTTTCATCTATTTACTGTGGAATGACAGGTCATGCAAAGGATAAAGGGGTTCAGCTACCGCAGCAAGTAACAGATGAATCGATGTTGTCCTAATGCAGTAAAAGAGAGCAGGAGCGAGAGAGTGGGATTTTATCGGAATGAACAAGGGGGTTTTGCTTGCCTGGCACTTCTGAAGATAGCATTGAGTCTTCATCAGTGTCAACGATCACATCGTCGATATAACGTCTACCGAGGGGGAACAACACCGGCAAACATAGAAGAAACACAATCAATGCAATGCACAATATGATGCATGCTATGACATGGCAATATGAATGTGTTTTGGGCTAATGCACCTAAAACCAGATTAAATGAAGTTGGTTTGAATCCAAGATTCAAATTCAAACTCCATATGTGGATATTTAAATGACATTAGTATGATTTGTGTTAAACAGCATCTATAAGTTGTTCTGACATGCATGAAAATGGTACAGATGGATTCCTTGAATTTTTCTGATAATTTTTGATATATAAATTATTTAATTTGGAGTTACGGTTGAATTTCTATGATTTATTGAAGTTTAAACAATTTTCTGGAATTTTCTGATTTATTTTAAATCCAGAAAATCATTTAATGCGTCAGCATGACATCACCTTGACGTCAGCAGGTCAACAGGGCGCCTCCAGGTCAAATCTGACCTGTGGGCCCCATATGTCAGTGTCACAGGAGTTAATCCCGGTCAAACCCAGCGCTGACTGGGGTTTGACCAGGGGTGGGGCCTACTGTCAGTGGTTCAGTGGCTTAACTAAAAGTAGTTATTAACTTAACCAAAGTTAGCAGGGGCCGGGCCCTACTGTCATGGACCTAGGGGAGGTCAAACCCCTGGTCAGCCGAGGCTAACACGCCGGCGGCTCGTCGCCGGTGAAGCCCGAGACGGCGTAGGGGGTCGGAATTCCTCCTCCGGCGACCAAATGGCCGGCGGAGGGCAGCTACGCGTAGCTGGGAGTCGTCCGCATCCATTTGTGCAAACGGCAGGGGCTGAGGTGGCTCGAGCTCACCGGAACGGGGTCTGCAGCGGCGACCGGAGTTCGGGCCAGCGCGGGCACGGGGCTACGCTTAGCGAGCGAGCGAGCTGAGAGGCTGGGCGGGCTCCTGGGAGATCCACGAGCTCGAGGTCGTGCTCGGACGCGAGTTTGGTGACCTGCAACGACGGCGGCGACATCGCCGGCGGAGCCGAGCTCGCTGCTCCGGTGGAATCGAAGCTACAAGGCGAAATCGAAGGGGGAAAGAGGGAGGGGAGACGTGGGGGCTCACAGCGGTGCCGTAGGGGTGGTTAGCCGGCTCGGGGACGCGACGATGGTGGTGAATTGACGATGAAGATCCTCGGCGGCCGGCGATGGAAACGGCGATGGTGGCGGCGTTGCAGCAGGTCCGGGAGGTCCGTAGCTCAACGAGGAGGTGTAGGGGGTTGTGGCGGAGCTCGGAAGCGCGTCGGAGAGGAGAGGGGGTGGCTGTGGTCGCGGCAACGGCGAACGGCGGCGATGGGCGTGTTCGGTGGCGAGAGAGAGGGGTCCAGGGGAGAGGATGAGGGCGAGGGAGAGCGAGAGGGGCCCGGGGGGGTGCGTGGCGATGCCAGGAGAGTCCAGGGCGAAGCGGCAAGCAGGAGGTGGCCGTCGGTGGCCGTGCGCGTGCTGGCGCGCCATGGGCACACGCCCTCCTGCCCACTGGCAGGAGGTTGAAGACAGTAGGAGTGAGGAGGAGGTGGGCTGGGCCTAGCTGGGCCGGTTCCAGTGGCCTGCACAGGTAAGCTTTGCTCTTTTTATTATTTACTGTTTTCTCTGATACCAACGCTGTCAGGACCCCGACTCGATGTCACATCGATCTAGCCGGTAACACCTCATATCACTTTGCGGCCTCACGCACGGTATCCCCACGGGTGTCGCCTTACCTTTGCCCGGGACCGTTTGCGCCTTTTGACTCACGTATATGATAGTGTCGCTAGCATCCATATGATAAAGAGCCCGGGCTGACATGACTAGTCGTAAACCCAAAGTGGCACAGACTTACAGGGACAGGCATCCATGACCCAGCTTCGAACGTGTCGGTCATCAGCAAGTGGGTCCGGGCTGTAGCACTGGGCTAGCAGGACTCCGGTAAACCGGGCTGTAGCGGGCTAACAGGATCCGGTACTCAAAGCGTGACATTTCCCCGAAGGGACAGACACAGGAACGAAGAAGGACACATGCCGGCCAGCCTAAGTGTTCCGGAGCAGTAGCAAGCTACCATGGCTCAGTGAAACACTAGGAGACATTTCCCGGTAAGAGAGGCTACTAAAGATAAACAACTAGATGGTCAGATCCCACACATACCAGGCATTTCAATAACATACACACAATATGCTCGATATGTGCAATACAACATGGCATCACAAAATGACTCTACGACTCAAGTAATTTATTCAATAGGCTCCGAGGAGCGAGATATTACTATCATGGGTCTCATGACCCAACAATCAGAGCATACAAGTCAAAACACAAGCGGAAGCTATCATGTCTGAGTACAGACATCTATAAATGAGAAAGGCTGAGAAGCCTGACTATATATCAGATCCTGCCGAGGGCACAAGATCGTAGCTGAGGTAACAAGCTAAACGTCGAAGTCCACGTGGAACTACTAGTGAGACTGAAGTCTCTCTGCAAAAATATAAAGTAGGCAAACGTGAGTACAAATGTACCCAGCAAGACTTACATCAGAACTATCTACATATGCATCATTATCAACAAAGGGGATGGTGGGGTTTAACTGCAGCAAGCCAGCTTTGACTCGGTGGCTATCCTAAACTACGACTGCAAGCGACTCTTTTGAGGTGGCGCACACGAGTCCACATATTCACCATATCAATACACCACTATGGATCCGCTCCCGTCTCCCTACGAGAACGCCATCCATAGCACTCACGCTTATCTTGCGCATTTTAAAGTATCCACTTTCAATTGTCTATGAACTGATATAAGCAACCCAGAAGTCCTTTTCCGCGGACACGGCTATTCGAATAGATCATATTAACCCTGCAGGGGTGTACTTCTTCACACACGCTCTCACCACTTACCGCCGTTTACACGACATGTACTCGGCAACCTTCAAGCGGAAGCCCAACGTGGGTGTCGGCCACGGCCTGCCTAAACACTCAAGTCTCTAGTCCAGGTTTATCGCCTATTCGGGTTCCATCCATGAGGAGATCCGGCCGGAGTTTCGCTCACAGCCCCAAACGATGTGAACAGGGTTCCCGAGACACCAAACGGGCGCCCGGTACACCGTGCCACGTGCCTACCGCATCACAGCCCACCCCTACGGTCAGCGCTACCCACGGCCTCCAGCATACTACAAACACCAGAAACTACTTGCAACTCCTGGACAGAGGACAAGGGTGATCAAGAAGCCGAGAGGGTCCATTGGTTTCAGGCCCAATGCGTGGTAGTAGCTGAATCATGGATCACAAACACAGAACTCAGTTCCTGAGGACGGCTGCAATGAGACAACCCACCATGTACTCCTACATGGCCTCTCACCGCTACCTTTACCAAATCGTGTTCACACACTTAGCTCACACACAGTAGGACAGGTTCACACGCCTCTGATTCATCCCCGATGAATCAGACCTGACTCAACTCTAAGCAATAGCAGGCATGACAAACAAACATGAATGAGTAGGCACATCAGGGCTCAAACAACTCCTACTCATGCTAGTGGGTTTCATCTATTTACTGTGGCAATGACAGGTCATGCAAAGGACAAAGGGGTTCAGCTACCGCAGCAAGTAACAGATGAATCGGTGTTGTCCTAATGCAGTAAAAGAGAGCAGGAGCGAGAGAGTAGGATTGTATCGGAATGAACAAGGGGGTTTTGCTTGCCTGGCACTTCTGAAGATAGATTGAGTCTTCATCAGTGTCAACGATCACATCGTCGATATAACGTCTACCGAGGGGGAACAACACCGGCAAACACAGAAGAAACACAATCAATGCAATGCACAATATGATGCATGCTATGACATGGCAATATGAATGTGTTTTGGGCTAATGCACCTAAAACCAGATTAAATGAAGTTGGTTTGAATCCAAGATTCAAATTCAAACTCCATATGTGGATATTTAAATGCCATTAGTATGATTTGTGTTAAACAGCATCTATAAGTTGTTTTGACATGCATGAAAATGGTACAGATGGATTCCTTGAATTTTTCTGATAATTTTTCATATATAAATTATTTAATTTGGAGTTATGGTTGAATTTCTATGATTTATTGAAGTTTAAACAATTTTCTGGAATTTTCTGATTTATTTTAAATCCAGAAAATCATTTAATGCGTCAGCATGACATCACCTTGACGTCAGCAGGTCAACAGGGCGCCTCCAGGTCAAACCTGACCTGTGGGACCCATATGTCAGCGTCACAGGTTAAACAGGGGGGTTTATTTTAGTTTAATTAAGGATTAGGGCACTAGGGCCCACATGTCAGTGGCTCTGGGGTTAGATTAGGTGGTGATTAGCTTAAGCTAATCACCTGATGGCGGGGGCCCACCTGTCAGTGTCAGCAGAGGGGGTAGTTAAAATAAAATAACTAAACTAATTAACAGGGGGGGCTGGCCCCACCTGTCATCGACCCAGAGGGGAGGGTGTGTGTCCCGCAGTGGTCAACGTGGTCAGACCCACCGGCGGCTTGACG
The DNA here is from genome assembly GCF_002162155.2 of Triticum dicoccoides. Lineage (NCBI taxonomy): Eukaryota > Viridiplantae > Streptophyta > Magnoliopsida > Poales > Poaceae > Triticum > Triticum dicoccoides. The sequence continues at coordinate 584,612,943 of NC_041385.1, forward strand.
CCGGCGTTCCAGTGGCCTGAGCTAGTTGGTTAAGCTAGACAACAACTTGGAGAGCTGGAAGATAAAAGCTTGTCTGACTTAGTTCGTTCCAAAGGGATATTCTTGTGTAGTGTGTGTTGAAGAAAGATGATATCTTCATCGATTGGTCCTTGTGATCAGTTGCTGGACCTATTGTCTTATCAATCCTTTGATTTGAGTGTGGGCTATCGTCAAATCAAATCAGTACCAACGATGCTCGTAATGTTGTCTTATTCGTGGTTGATCCCTCGAGCATACACCATTATATCTTTTGGGTCTGACCAATGCTATCACTTGTTCACTTAACTATGGAATTCCTTTTAAAAGGAAACCCAGATGAATTGTTGTTGTGCCCATTGACAACATCCTTGTCTTCTCCATAATTTTGCTGAACGTTAAGCTAGTGTTGGAAACTTTTGAAAGCATTTGATCATGCTAGCTCATGAAGCATATGTTTGGATGAAGGTAGTGACTTCCTTTAATTCATGTGCATCTGATGCAAGTTGCCGCCGTGGATTCGAGAAAGTCAATGTTGCTTTCTTTGGAATCATTCCAAATCAGTCATGCACACGTGCGAAGAATGCTGTGGTTTGAAGACTTGCAACCTTCAATCTATATGTATCCCTAGCACACCAAGCCACTGATTGATTTGTTCAAGGAGAAGGAGTTCCTTCATAAGAGGTAATCCGGACTTATGAAAGAACTTCGATACCCTCGTTGATGGTTTCCCCTCCTGAACTCGGTAGTGTTTTATTATAAGACTACCACGTGGTCATGCTTGTCTGGGACAACGTGTTCACATGTTTGTAGAAGAACCAGCTCATGTTTTGGAGCTTGCTATCGTAGTTCATCTCCCGAGAATCCCGCAACGTCATCTCGTCGATTTGTGTTGCAAACTTTCATTTTTCTTCCTAAGACTCGATGAGCCTGGAATATCCTAACACCAACCAGAGCTGAATCTCAGGCAGATATGATGGTTGGAACATTTCCCTAAGAACTATAATATTGGTCTCTCGATAACCGGTAAGGTGGATGTCGTGGCCAACACACCCATCCGGTAGACCTATTATTATAGTATCTTGTTTGAGGAAGTTGGCCACCCCCCCCCATAGGGATTTCGTAGGATTTACTCCCTAGTTGCCCCTATGGATTTTTGTGTTCCCGAAGTCCGACCTTTTACTTGATGTTTTAGATATCAAACCATATCTATGAATGGGTTATACTAGCACATCAAGGAGAACATTAGAAGCGGAGTGCTAAATGTCTCTCGGTCGATCATCCAGATTTTATTTGCTTGGCCTCGCTAAGGTGAAATATGAGAAAGTGTTATCCTCCTTCGCATCTGCATCGTCCATCGCTATTCATCATGGTAGTATGTTGTGTTGTCAGCACCCTTGACGTGGTTGTTGATAAAACCTTGATGATTGTGGAAATGCTCAAGTTCTTGAGAGCACGCACAAGCGCTACGTCTTATCATCGGCACTAGCTGGGATTGCCCCAGATTTCCTCGGTTATGCTATAACCACTCCAACAGTGAATTCACTCTCTATTGTTGGGTTCTTCCCCAGTTACCAGAATCATTCCCAGCATTTGCATTTTGTTCCCAGCTTGCACCGCCAATGTGCCATTCTACCATGGGTCTCTTCCATTTCCGGTGATAAGCAAAATTCATCCATTACGTTGTCTTCAACAAGGTAATCCACATCATCCAAGTTTGAGTATGCCATTCTACCGAACCCCTCTAAATGATCGATTATGATTTGCCTTAAGCTGGTATAAAGAGTTTCAATGATCTCTGAATCAAAGGTAATTCTTTTGCCACTTAAGGGGAGATATCTACGAGTCACGGTTCCGAAGGTGTCTCGTTGTGGTATCATGGCAACTCAACTCCTTGCTACGTTGACAACCGATTACCACCTTCTTAAGTGTGGAATTGTTGTCCACCTAGTGAACCTTCGTCATCCGTTTCTTTCCACCCCTCTTGATGTGTATCTCGTGTCTCAACCCGAGAGATGGTCCTATGTCTCATTCCGTGAGTTGTTCGATCTTCAAGAAGATCGACCCTTCTAGAGTCTCCTTCTTCCCTCCATGTCATGTTGGCAGGATTTCTCAGAACAAGACATCAAGACAATGATGGTGAATGAATCAACGTTCAACTGAAGTGCACCCTGGATCGTGAAGATTGTACTAGTTTGCGTTTCCCCTTCACCTTACCCTACGCTTGAATCTCGAGACGAGATTCTTGTTTAGTGGGGGTGAGTTGTCACATCCCTAGCTTCTGGCATTGCACTAGTACTAGCCTTTGGTGATGCATCATGTTTACTTTTACAGAAAGTTGAAATGGGGATTGTCCAAACCCTAGCATTTTAAGAATTCACCAGGTTCACCTAAAATATTTTCAGTCAATCCAAGTGGCTTTCAAAAATGTTCATCATCTTTGGAAAAATGCTGGAAACAGTAACCAGAGATGATGCACATTTTTCTATGTCATTTTGGATCTTTGAACTAATATATATTGTATTTGAGTTGGAGCAAATATATGTGATATATATTTTTAATGCTTCAATAATTCTGATATTTTGTGAGGGGCTCTAGAATATTACTTTCAGTCCCTGCAAAAATTATTGGAAGAAACAAAAATGATTTAGTGTTTGAACTAAATCAAAACAGATTGAAACAAATAGAAAACAATGATTAAAAAAATAAAACAGAGCAAAAATAAAAAGGGAGATGGCCACCTGGGCCACTTACCTGCTTACCTGCCCGGCCCAGCTCCTCCCGCTGGCCCAGCCCGCCACCGCTACCCCCCCCCTGTCGTCTTCTTCCCTCGCCAGAAGGACGCGGGCACGCGCCCGGCACGCGCGGCCACGCGCCCCGGCCACCTCCTCCCTGCCTGGCTGCCTCCTCCTCCCCTGGTTCCCTCCCGCGATGCCACGCAGCCCCCTCGGACCCCTCTCACTCTTCCTCGAGGCCCCGCCCCTCTGCTCTTTCTCTCTCACCCGAACCCGAACACAGCCGTCGCCACCGACGCCGTTCGCCGCGGCCACCATCCCCCTCTCGCCTCCCCGACGCCTCCCAGAGCTCCGCAAGTCCTCCCTCGTCCTCCTCGTCGTCTCACGCGACCAGAAGAGCCCCGGAACGCCACCCCCGACGTTTTCCCCCTCGCCGGCCGCCGAGGATCTTCTCCGTCGAATTCGGCCACTCCGGCGCGCCCCCGAGCTCGCTGACCCTCCCTGCACGATCCCCGTGAGTCCCTGCTCCGTTTCCCCCTAACCCCAAGCTCGATTTTGAGCTCTAGCCGCCCCCTCTACCGGAGCCGAGACGCTCCGCCGCACGGGCTCGTCGCCGGTGAAGCTCCGGTGACCTTTGGTCCCACGCCTGCGTCCGTTGCACTTGTTGCGTCCCGTAGGGTAAAACTAGCGCGACCACCGTCCTGTTTGCACACCGCAGCGCCGGTCCCGCGAACACCCGAGCTCCGGCAGCCGCAAAAGAGGTCGCCGCCGGCAGCTCCGGCCACCCCAGCCTCCGCCACCGCCACCGTTGGATGCGCCACTCCACCCTCTCCCCGTAGCTGCTCCCTGCGCGCCAAAAGAGCCCCTGTAGTGGGTTTCCGACGTGCACCACCGCGTCTGGCCTCGCCGGCGTCAAGCCGCCGGTGGGTCTGACCACGTTGACCACGGCGGGACACACACCCCCCCCTCTGGGTCGATGACAGGTGGGGCCAGCCCCCCCTGTTAATTAGTTTAGTTATTTTATTTTAACTACCCCCTCTGCTGACACTGACAGGTGGGCCCCCGCCATCAGGTGATTAGCTTAAGCTAATCACCACCTAATCTAACCCCAGAGCCACTGACATGTGGGCCCTAGTGCCCTAATCCTTAATTAAACTAAAATAAACCCCCCTGTTTAACCTGTGACGCTGACATATGGGTCCCACAGGTCAGGTTTGACCTGGAGGCGCCCTGTTGACCTGCTGACGTCAAGGTGATGTCATGCTGACGCATTAAATGATTTTCTGGATTTAAAATAAATCAGAAAATTCCAGAAAATTGTTTAAACTTCAATAAATCATAGAAATTCAACCGTAACTCCAAATTAAATAATTTATATATGAAAAATTATCAGAAAAATTCAAGGAATCCATCTGTACCATTTTCATGCATGTCAGAACAACTTATAGATGCTGTTTAACACAAATCATACTAATGGCATTTAAATATCCACATATGGAGTTTGAATTTGAATCTTGGATTCAAACCAACTTCATTTAATCTGGTTTTAGGTGCATTAGCCCAAAACACATTCATATTGCCATGTCATAGCATGCATCATATTGTGCATTGCATTGATTGTGTTTCTTCTGTGTTTGCCGGTGTTGTTCCCCCTCGGTAGACGTTATATCGACGATGTGATCGTTGACACTGATGAAGACTCAATGCTATCTTCAGAAGTGCCAGGCAAGCAAAACCCCCTTGTTCATTCCGATACAATCCTACTCTCTCGCTCCTGCTCTCTTTTACTGCATTAGGACAACACCGATTCATCTGTTACTTGCTGCGGTAGCTGAACCCCTTTGTCCTTTGCATGACCTGTCATTGCCACAGTAAATAGATGAAACCCAATAGCATGAGTAGGAGTTGTTTGAGCCCTGATGTGCCTACTCATTCATGTTTGTTTGTCATGCCTGCTATTGCTTAGAGTTGAGTCAGGTCTGATTCATCGGGGATGAATCAGAGGCGTGTGAACCTGTCCTACTGTGTGTGAGCTAAGTGTGTGAACACGATTTGGTAAAGGTAGTGGTGAGAGGCCATGTAGGAGTACATGGTGGGTTGTCTCATTGCAGCCGTCCTCAGGAACTGAGTTCTGTGTTTGTGATCCATGATTCAGCTACTACCACGCATTGGGCCCGAAACCAATGGACCCTCTCGGCTTCTTGATCACCCTTGTCCTCTGTCCAGGAGTTGCAAGTAGTTTCTGGTGTTTGTAGTATGCTGGAGGCCGTGGGCAGCGCTGACCGTAGGGGTGGGCTGTGATGCGGTAGGCACGTGGCACGGTGTACCGGGCGCCCGTTTGGTGTCTCGGGAACCCTATTCACATCGTTTGGGGCTGTGAGCGAAACTCCGGCCGGATCTCCTCATGGATGGAACCCGAATAGGCGATAAACCTGGACTAGAGACTTAGGTGATTAGGTAGGTCGTGGCCGACACCCACGTTGGGCTTCCGCTTGAAGGTTGCCGAGTACATGTCGTGTAAACGGTGGTAAGTGGTGAGAGCGTGTGTGAAGAAGTACACCCCTGCAGGGTTAACCTAATCTATTCGAATAGCCGTGTCCGCGGAAAAGGACTTCTGGGTTGCTTATATCAGTTCATAGACAAGTGAAAGTGGATACTCTAAAATACGCAAGATAAGCGTGAGTGCTATGGATGGCGTTCTCGTAGGGAGACGGGAGCGGATCCATAGTGGTGTATTGATATGGTGAATATGTGGACTCGTGTGCGCCACCTCAAAAAAGTTACTCGCAGTCGTAGTTCAGGATAGCCACCGAGTCAAAGCTGGCTTGCTGCAGTTAAGCCCCACCATCCCTTTGTTGATAATGATGCATGCGTAGATAGATCTGATGTAAGTCTTGCTGGGTACATTTGTACTCACGTTTGCCTATGTTATGTTTTGCAGAGAGACTTCGGTCTCACTAGTAGTTTCGCGTGGACTTCGACGTTTAGCTTGATACCTCAGCTACGATCTTGTGCCCTCGGCAGGATCTGATAGATAGTCAGGCTTCTCAGCCTTTTTCATTTATAGATGTCTGTACTCAGACATGATAGCTTCCGTTTGTGCTTTGACTTGTATGCTCTGAATGTTGGGTCGTGAGACCCCTGTTTGTAATATCTTGCTCCTCGGAGCCTATTGAATAAATACTTGAGTCGTAGAGTCATGTTGTGATGCCATGTTGTATTTGCACATATCGAGCATATTGTGTGTATGTTATTGAAATGCTGGTATGTGTGGGATCTGACCATCTAGTTGTTTATCTTTAGTAGCCTCTCTTACCGGGAAATGTCTCCTAGTGTTTCACTGAGCCATGGTAGCTTGCTACTGCTCCGGAACACTTAGGCTGGCCGGCATGTGTCCTTCTTCGTTCCTGTGTCTGTCCCTTCGGGGAAATGTCACGCTTTGAGTACCGGAGTCCTGTTAGCCCGCTACAGCCCGGTTTACCGGAGTCCTGCTAGCCCAGTGCTACAGCCCGGACCCACTTGCTGATGACCGACACGTTCGAAGCTGGGTCATGGATGCCTGTCCCTGTAAGTCTGTGCCACTTTGGGTTTACGACTAGTCATGTCAGCCCGGGCTCTTTATCATATGGATGCTAGCGACACTATCATATACGTGAGTCAAAAGGCGCAAACGGTCCCGGGCAAAGGTAAGGCGACACCCGTGGGGATACCGTGCGTGAGGCCGCAAAGTGATATGAGGTGTTACCGGCTAGATCGATGTGACATCGAGTCGGGGTCCTGACAACACCGCTGTCTTCACCTGCACCACCGAAAGAGCATCATCATCACCGTTTCCTCGGATGAAGCTGCGGCCTAATTGGCGCCACCAAAGAGGTTGTACACTAATCACCGCATTTTCTTCATGATTCGATCTCACGGTGCTACCGGCGCTCGGTCCCGAGCCGACACGGCGTGGCTCCATCCACGGCGGCGTCGCCGGCCACTTCCTCCACGGCGTTGCTCCCTCGGTGGCGACGTCCACATCAGTAGGAGCTGTTGCTGCTTTAGCTCTTGCTCGCGCTGCTGCTCTGCTCTTGCTCTCGGTCCCCTGCCTGGTCTACTCTTGCTATTGCTATTACTTGCGCTGCTGCTCTCGCTCTTGCTCTTGCTTGCGATGCTTCTCTGATTTAGCTACACTTAAGTCGACTGAATCGACTTTTGGGTCAGTCGATTTTCAGGGGGTGGGGGGGGGCTCGCCGGGGTGAAGGAAG
>NC_041385.1:584620577-584662761 GCF_002162155.2 Triticum dicoccoides
GGGGGGGGGGGCTGCTGTTTGGCCGGTGGTGGCTGGCGGCTCAGAGGGGTGGAGGTTGAAGATGAACCGCATGCCCTTGATTTTGTATCCAACAGCTGCAAAATCGACTGACCAGAGATGGAAAAGTCAGTCAACCGATGTGTAGCCTCACCTTGCTAGTGTGTTCAGTTTCGACAGCAAAATTCAGTTTCGATAGTTAAGTTCAGTTTTGACATTTAAGTTTAGTTTCGACAGTTAAATTCAGTTTCGACAGTTAAGTTCAGAGATGAGCGGCTGATGTATTTTACATCTAGCACTTTGTGGTTATGTATTTTACGTCGTGTATTGGAGATGCTATTAGAATTCCACTCAGGTTAACGTTGTTCGTTGTCTCTCTTGTCCTGCTTCAGCCTCAGCATCGTACAACTCACCAGAGCTGCTCCAACGACGAAACCCTCCATCACAGCGGAGCAGTACCTCGGGCTCCATCTCTAGACGCCTAAGATCTTCTTCCCCTCCTCCGACAGCCAAGTCAGCCAGAGCATCCTCACCGGCCAACCCAATCATGCTGAGATTGGCATGGCTTCGCCAAAGAGGTTGTACACTTGTTGCATCTCTTTTTTACTTTACATGTTATATATATTGTCCACTAGCACTCGTAGTAACGGGAAATACGATTATTTTATCCTACTATGTGACAAGCAGTGAGGTACCAGGAAACTTAGCTATCCGTGATGGACTATGTTGAACGCCATCATTATTTATCTCTGCACATTTGAGCTGTGGTATTGTCGATGGGCCTGGGAGTTGAGCTAGTATGGCAGTGGTCGGGTCCAAAGTAATAGAAGTAGCACAAAAACATTTTTTAGTGTAGGATTTTGCTTGCTCAAGCCTGCCTACGAGAATCTCCAGTGGTTGAAAGGAAAAGTGAATGAAAAACATAGGAATTGGAAAGTTTCCTATGGTACTACTTTTCATGAATTTGGTGCAAAGGAATGGAGCAAAGGAAAACTGTAGGATTTGTTCCTTTAGTGTCTCCTTGAAAGAAAAACCGTAGGAATTCTAATTTCCACTTATCCTCCTTTTCATATTCCTATTCATCAAGCACAAGACTAAGAGATAGTAGCATAATAGCATTATAATCGTACATTTTCTTGTGGTTTGACTTAATCTCACCATGCTTTTTTGCATCATGTGATCTTCCAATTGTTGTGAATCAAACACCCAGATTGGCAGAAATCATGTGTTTTTAAATTCTCTGTTTTGCACGTGCATTCCAACCTATTCCTTTCTATTTCCTATCCCTACATTGTTAGAATCTTCAAATTCAAACAAGCCCTTACTCAATTACTTCTGTTACAGATATGTGTCAAAGAAAACCATGTGTGGTTTGTCCTGCTCCTGCGGCGCTGTGTTCCACCCTAGCTCAGCAGCTCCAATGACGGAAGGGTTCACCACAGCAGGGATCCGCTCTCTAGACTGTCTTTCGCCGCCTCAGATCTTCTTTCCCGCCACCGGCAGCCACGACAACTGCATTACCATCATCAACTGAGCATATGACCTTGAGGACTACATGGGTCCGCAAGAGAGGTCGCACTCTTCTGTGTCTGCTTACGTTATGTGTCGCTTAATATGATGACATGCTACATTATCGTCGTGTTCACCTATTAGACTCTGAGTCAGGTCCAAACTAATGCTGAAACTTGAGTTTTTAAATGGTTGTGGGGTACATATTGGGGCAGCAATCAGTACTATCTGTATACTATCTAGTTAATCTTTGGTGTCTACTATGAGTTTCATGTTGGGTGCAAACAAACATTAAAGGAGCCATTATCTGTATTTTTTAACTAAAGCTATTATCTACCTGCTATCATTGGTTTTGGGTCTATCCACAGTTTGCTACCATCACTCTAGATTTGTGCATGCACTCCTTACATAATCTCACTATGTTTTATTCCTATGCATGCAAGTTATTGTACACAATGGAACTGATCATGTAGAGAAAAAGAGACGAGCCTTGCGTGACAATAAAATTTCATGCAAACATCGTTCCATGGTGGGTGCAAAGGCAGCCCCCTCCTCCACCCATTTCGGATCGTAATCAAGAGGAAGATAACTGTTCTGAGGGGGATTCAGAAGGAGAATACCACTCCTATTTACCCCATGAGGTCTTCGCTCTAACTTGGCATGCTGATGTTGGTAATATCATGCATATGGTGCCTTGCATTGCTTAATGTATACATTAAAGATGTCATCTGCTTAGTTTAGACATGTTTTGTGTCAATGCCATTTGTTTAGTTTCTTTATCGTCTATGTGAATCATGCAATGCCAACTTGTCTAGCCAGGCATCATATATGTGAATTTTGCAATGCCACCCTAGTTAGCCAGTCATCTTATATGTGAATTATATCATGCCATCATTTTTTATTACGTGTTAAATTTGTCAACAATTTTAGTACATTCAATTACTCTTCATGTGCATCAGCCATTCGGCACAGTCATGGAAAAATCTGGAGTGAAAACAAGGTCTTCAGAGCAGACAATGCTATCTGACGAAGTGCATGTCTTGCTGGTTACTGATAGCTCCTCAGAGGAGGATTCAGAGACAGATGACCAGTCATATTCCCCCCTCCCCTGAGGTGCATGCCCTAACTTGGCAGGGTTATGTTGCTCATATCGTGCGTATGGTATCTTGCATTGCTATGTCATTTGCTTAGTTTAGACATGCTTTGTGTGAATGCCACCTGTTTAGTGTCTAATTACCATATATGTGAATTATGCAATGCCATCTTGTTGCAAGACATTATATATGTGAATTATGCAATGTTATCTTGTTGCAAGGCATTATGTATGTGAATTATGCAATGCCATGCTATTTAGGCAAGCGTCCTATATGTGAATTATATCATGCCATCCTTTTTTTATATTTCTCATTGCTTTTGTCAACAATGTTTGTATATTCAACTGCTCTTCCTGTGCATCAGCCATTTGAATTGGTGATGGAGAAATCTGGAGTGAAAATAAGGTCTTCAGAGCAGACAATGCTACCTGCTGAAGCAGATATCTTGTTGGTTACACATAGCTCTTCAGAGGAGGATTCGGAGGCAAATGACCAGTCCTATTACCCCCCTGAGGTGTATGCTCAAACTTGGCAGGGTTATATTACTCATATAATGCATATGTTGTATTGCAATGCTTAGTTTTTACATCATATACACAATATTGAATGCCATCTCCTTAGTTGACACATCATATATGTGATTGCCCTCTGCTCACTTCCTTAGTATATAAATCATATATTTGAATTATGTCATGCCATGATGTTTACATAGACAGCATGGCATGCCAACCCATTTTCTAAAGACATAATATAGTTATGTCATCTCATCCTATTTACATAGTCATCATATTTTAAATTATGTCATTCTATCCGTGAATTATATCATGCCATCATGTTTCCATCGACGGCATGTTTGTGATTTATGGCATGCCAACCACTTTAATAGACACATCGTATAGTTATATCATGTCATCCTATTTACATAGTCATCATATTTTGAAGTATGTCATTCTATCATGTTTAGTTAGCCATCATACATGTGAAATTGTGTCATGCTATCTTGTTTAATTAGCCATCATATGTGTGAAATTATGTCCTACTATTCTGTTTGCTTAGACAACATAAATGTGAATTATTTCATGCCCTGTTTTCTTCCCTACTATCCATTGCACATGTCTATCTTACAATGTCTGTACATTCAAATACTTTTCTTGTTTATCAGCCATTTCAATTGGAGGGAGTGATGGCAGTATCTGTGGGAGTAAAAACACGGTCTTCAGATAAGATCGTGCTACCTGTCGATGCAGATAGAACCACGGTTGTACTTGCCCAAGAACCAGCCCCACCACACATAACCCATAGTCATGAAGGTTGTACCCCTACCCAGTTGGACAGAGAACCAGCTACACCCCTTCTAACCCCAACCCCAGCAGATAGACACCCAGTTCCCGTTGACACAGCACCGTCTCCACCACAGAACACCCAAACACGAGCAGTTAGTAAGGCAACTGCAGCGCCCAAATCACGAGGACCGCCACTCCGAACCCGAAGTCAATACTTAAAGCAGAAGAAGAATTGTTCTCAGGTTAGGTTCCGTAGCTATGGTTCATACTACTTTGCTCTTGCATCACTGTATTTACTGATACCAACTAATTTCAAATTTGAAGGATGCAATTGAAACTCCAATGGCGCAACAGGTATGTTTTAAACCTGTTTCTTCAACGTGTTTGGCTGTTTGCTGTTGTAACTTGCTCCATGTTGATTTCAGTTTCAATTGAATAAATAGTTATGTTCTCATGCCATGCACATTACAAGTGTTGTTATTGCTGTGCAGTTTCCCACACTTATATTGTCTATGCTGCTTTGTCTTAAATAGGTATGATTCGAACTGTATCTATCTTTATTTGGCAACATAAACTAGAATGATATAGACGATACAGTGACCATACTACATAGATATATGTTTGTTCCATGTTGTTATCCTGTCCACCTTACTACTAAACCGATTTACCAAATGAGTTTCATATACTACATTGTAAACCTGAGATGTGTTTGTTTGTTTCTCTTTTAGAACGCGGATAAAATATTGGAGAAGAGTTCCCTGTTATGCAATGGTAAAGGAAGTAATGCAGATAAGGTTCAAGATAGTGAGACATCCCTGTTGGTCTCCAAGAAAGCTGATAAAAACTATATTGAAGACACTGAGACAACCCCAAAGTCCTGTCTTGATGTAGTGTTCGAGTTATTGGCTACCACTGTTGGCACCAGCTCTTCGAACTCATTGCCTGAATCAGTCCGGCTTCTTGATTCTCAACTTCAAGTTTAAAGACATCAATCAGATGTTATGTGACAGGAAGCCGAAGGACTGAGGAAGTCCCTGCAGAATTCAGATGCATACTTTCTGGTGCAACAACAAGTGCTGGAGGACTTAAGCGTCAAACAAGAGAAAGTTAATAAGCTTGCTAAGCATCTTGCCAGCATTATGGGTACCCATGATATTGTTTCTTGAGCTCTTCTGAAGTGGTTTCAGTTCTGGACTTGTTTTGTTGTGGCGTTTATATGCTGTTGTGTTCCCTATATTGGCACTGGTGGCGAACTTTGATGCCCAGTGGATGTAATATGTGTGATAGTTGTGATAGCCTAGTGTAAGTTGCTTGCTTATTTATTTCCTTGTTGTCTTGTTTAATTGTTTGCTTGTAGTCAGTGCAGTTCTTTTTCCGCGGTTTGCTAGTGGCTGCAATAACCTATTTTTTAAAACTAGGCCACAATAACCATCGGCTAATATTTACTGTAGTGACACTGGGCCTCCTACGGGCCGTAGAAACAGTGGGCCTTCTACGGGCCGTAGAAACAGTGGGCCTTCTACGGGCCATAGAAATAGTGGGCCTTCTACGAGCTGTAGAAACAATGGTCCTTCTACGGGCCGTATCATCAATGGGCCTTTTACGGGTTGTATGATTGATTGGCCAAACATGGGCCAAACAGACCGCATTCTCGTTGTAAACGGGCTAGAGTTGGAATCGTCCGTTCATGGGCCGACCATAATGGGCCATCGTTAATAGGCCGTATTTGATGACGCTATGAAAATGACCCAATGTATTAACGGACCACAAACGGGCTGATTGTAACCACGGGCTGAATTTGGCCCACAACCAGAAAATGATAGTAACGGGCCGTAAGTAAACGAATGCTGGAAATGAGACCAAGAATAAATGGGCTATGAGAAGGCCGAAAGATAACATGGGCTGGAAACGGCGCAACGGAATAACGGGCCGTTAACGGGTTGAAAGTGCATTATGTCGACTAGAGGGGGGATGAATAGGCGAATTTTATGAATTCTTCACTGAGGAATTTGCCGGTGAGGAAATTCCTTAGCGAAGAACTATTAGCAGCGGAATAAGTACTCAGAAGTAAGTATGACAGAATACAAGCATGGTCATCATGATGAAATGAAGACAAGCACAGAGTACAGAAAGCGTAATCACAGGATAACACAAGATGAAGACAAACAGACTGAAGAAATTGAGCTGAGGAAATTAAGAAAGTCTTCAGTCAAAGTCTTCAAACACAAATATGAACAAACACTCAACACAGTAATGAGGAAATGAAAGGGTTGAGGAAATAGAACCAGTAGGTTGGTGAAGACAATGATTTGGTAGACCAGTTCCAACTGCTATCTCAGTTGTACGTCTGGTTGGAGCGGCTGAGTATTTAAACTCGAGGACACGCAGTCCCGAACACCCAGTCTCTGAGCACGCAGCTCAGGACACCCAGTCCTCACCGTATTCTCCTTGAAATAAGATCACACAGATCCCATCGAATCACTCGTGGTAAGTCTTCAGGCGACTTCCAAACCTTCACAGACTTGGTCACTCGGCGATCCACAATTCCTCTTGGATGCTCTAGACCTTGACGCCTAACCATCTGGAAGAAGCACAGTCTTCAAAGGTAACAAGCGTAGGATCCACGCAGGATCAATTTCTTCAGTGATGCTCAATCACTTTGGGTTTGTAGGGGTTTGGTTTTTGGATTTTTCCTCACTCGATGATTTTTGCTCAAAGTCCTCGGAGGATGGGTTGCTCTCAAATGACAAGTGTCAAGTTCTCTCGGAGCAGCCAACCAACTAGTGGTTGTAGGGGGCGGCTATTTATAGCCTAGGGAGCAGCCCGACATGATAAGACATAAATGCCCTTCAATGATATGACCATTAGGTGGATAAGATATTTTGGGACAGCTGGCGCGCAACACAGCAACGGTCGGAAATTTGACTCTCAAATTCCTCAGGGCTATCATGTTCCTCACTGTGTAGGTAATTTGCACTGGCGAATTCCTAACTCCTCAGTTAGAACAAATTCATCAGCGACCAGAAGAACTTCGTCTCTGTCACTGAAGAAAGTGACTGAACTGTATGAGATTTCCAAAGGCTTCACTCGAAGGGATTGGTAGGTGTAGGATTTTGAGTTGAGCATCACATGGAAATTTTTACTTAGTATTTCCTCGACCCCCTTTAACAGTACGGTGTTTCCTATGACTCAAGAAAGAGAAAATGAAACTACGAAAACAAAAGTCTTCACGCTTCATGTTCCACAAATGAATACCAAGTCTTCAAGGTCACACCAATTTCTTCACTTTCAAAGTCTTCAGAAAGTCTTCAAAATATCAAAGTCTTCAGTTGAAGAACTTCATTTTTAGGGGTCGACTTTCTCTGTAAATATCAAACTCCTCATAGACTTATAGACCTGTGTACACTCACAAACGCATTAGTCCCTTAACCTATAAGTCTTCAATACACCGAAATCACTAAGGGGCACTAGATGCACTTACAATCTCCCCCTTTTTGGTGATTGATGACAACATAGGTTAAGTTTTCAACGGGGATAAACATATGAAGTGTATACACTGATATTGAGGAATTTGATTACAAGATATAGAAGAACTCCCCCTAAAGATGTGCATAGTGAGGAATTTGCTTTTGAGGCATTGCACATTTGAAGAGTTGAATCATGGAGATCTCCCCCTATATATTGTAATTCATACACGCATTTGATATATAATATGAAGAATTTGAAATGCATGATGAAATATGGTGCCTGATGAGATTCAGCATGCGTGCAATGTCATTAACGAGGAATAAGCATGCAAAGCATAGTGCAACAAAAGTATCAGCGCACCATCGGGTTTAAGATTACAACTCGATCCAAATAAAAGTTTCAGAAGAACGAGAGTTGTAACTTTTAAAAAAATGCCCTTAATATAGACCCGCTTTAAGACTAACTCAGATTTCTCCCCCTTTGTCATCAAATGACCAAAAGGATTGAAACTGAGGACTAACGCCCCTGAAGAACTTCAAGTCGATGGAGGAGCACCAGCGTTGTCGGGGTTGTTTGTTGGAGCAGGGCCTACCGCAGTGTCGTCCAAATCTTCATACTCATCAGTGTCACGTGATAAAGAATAAGATCTGGCCACCAAGGAAGGAACTTTGACCTTCTTGAATTTCTTCGGTGGAGGTGCAGACCAGTCAAATTCTTCCTTGAGACCCATAATCTTCAGATCTGCAGCGCTGTAGACATGAGAGAGAACAGCCCAGGTACGGTTGAAGGTTTCATGGAGGTAGTATTGGTTCTTCTTCACTGCATTGTGTGTTGAGGTCATGTTGTGAAGAATTGAGCCAAACTGACGCTTGACCCATTTATGATTGCGATCAACCTTCTGATGAAGACTGAGGAGTAACTCACGGTCAGTCGTCACCCTGGGTGCTGTGGCTTGAGGATTTTGCTTGGCTGAGGTATTTGCGGCAGAGTCATGTGTGGCAGAATCGTCATTGGTAGAGTAAGATGCAGCCTTGCGGAATTGACCATCCAATGGATGAATGCCTTCATCGATCACAGCAGTGGCCTTGCCTTTGTCATCAGCTGATGAAACTGTCCGCTTGAGGACCTCAATGGGAGGCAAGTAGCTACCATGGTTCAGAGTGTCAGCTTTGTAATTCAGTGAAGATCTTGCCCTGATGAATCTCATAATCCAAGGAGCATAGGGCTTCAGCTCGAATGGTGACATAGCAATATTGGCCAGAGTCCTCATGAAGAAATCATGGAAGTTGATGGGAATGCCATGAATGATGTTGAAAAGCATATTCTTCATGATGCCAACGACTTCTTCATCATTTGAGTCGTGGCCTTTGATGGGACTCATTGTCTTTGTCAGAATTCGATAGACAGTCCGAGGCACATACAGTAATTCCTTGATGAGGGATTTGGTTCATGGGTCCTGCCTTGGCTTCAAAGGCTTCATCAGCACTTGCATATAGTGATTTGAAAGTTCTGGTTCGTTGTAGATACAACGAGCATCATCAAGTGGAGGACTGAGTGGTAGAGCACGAAGCAATTCAGTTGCAGGTGCCTTGTAGTGAGTATTTTCAGACATCCAGTCTAATACCCAGGAGTTCACGTCTTCAGCGTCTCCGGTGATGTGCAGAGTAGCATAGAATTGAAGAATGAGTTCTTCATTCCAGTCACAGATATCAATGCAGAAGTTTAGAAGTCCTGCGTCGTGAAGAACACTGAGGACTGGCTCAAAGCCGGGCAGAGACTCCATGTCCACATGAGGAATATGTGCATGATCGAAGACTTTGTCTTTGTTGAAGAGCACTGAGGAATAGAAATTGGCTTGGCTGGCAGTCCAGAAACGCCTCTTCCTTATGCGAGCAGAATCATATGGATTATAGTCAGTGAAGAATACACGCTCGGCAAAGAAATCTTGAGCCTTAAACTTCTGTTTTCTTGAGAACGGATTCTTTTGCTTTGGCAGAGGGATGTCAGTGAGTTGCATCACCACCTCAGGAATCGCGAGCTCAGGTTCTTCAGGCTGAGGAATTTCTTGTTCCTCAATAGGTGCAGTCTGAGGATCAGCAGCAGCAGGTTCATCAGCCCTAGTGGCTGGAATTTCTTCATGCACAGAGAGAGTGGGTTGAGTTTCTTCAGAGCCCATTTGAACTGTTGGTGCAGGGGACTGAGGAATCTGTTGGAGCGGGGTGAAGAGAGGAGTATTGGGATGCTGACTTTCCCAAAAGTCATCATTCAACACAGGTGTGGTGCACCCAATATCCACATCTTCATCTTCAATTTCCTCAACACCAGCCTCTTCAGCTATGAACTGAGGCATAGGGGAGGAAATGACTGGCGTTGAAGGGATTGCGTCCACTTCAATTTCTTCATCAATCTGCTCTGACGAAGCAGCAGAATGATGTTCTTCATCAGATCCGATTGGGGTCTCATAGTCTTCTCCAAAAGGAGCAAGGTCCTTTGATGGCATGGAGGAAATCGGAACAGCATCAATTGGATTTTCGAGTGAGCTGGTCATCGGCTTCATTTTCTTCGCAGCCGAAGAATTTGACACAGCTGATGCCTTCCTTTTCTTCACTGCAGCTCGCTCTGCAGCCTTGGTCTTCTTCACATCGAATGCACATGGAAGAATTGGAGATGGTGTGGGTGCAGATGGAGCTGAGGAATCTGGTTGTTTTTCTTCAGGCGCAACTGATGCAGTTGCCCTGACTTCTTCAGTTTCTTCAGGCACACCACTAGTGGATGCCCTGGCAATTTCTTCAGCGGCTGGAATGGGATCATCAGCCCTGGAACTAGCATTTTCATCAGCAGCCTAAACTTCATCAGCGGTGCTGGCATGTTCTTCAGTCAGCTGAGCTGAGACTTCAGCCTCAGGAATTTCATGTTGCGTTGGAGCAGCAACATTGGTGAATTTCTTCGTCAGGTTGACGAATCTGACTTTGGCTCCTTGCCAATCAGCATAGTAGGCATCAAAATCCTTGCTGAGGGCTTGAATTTCAGACTGAGCCTGGAGAAGTTCCTCAGGTGTCATTCTGACAACATTTTTCTTCAGGAGCTTCTCCTTTCTGTATTGAGCTTTCTTAATCTCTCTTGCCTTTTCAACTTCCATTTCTCTTTAGTGGTGAATGGGTCAGCATGTGACTTTGACCAGCGGTCAGATGAAAATCAGGCATGGGGGTGTTTGGATCCTTGTGCCAGAGATCAATATAATCAAGGATTTTCCTCGGATCCAACAGCAGTGGCACAGATGTGCCTTTGGCTCTAGCGGCCTTCACCTGTCTGTCTCTGATGATTTCTGCAAGTTCATCATCAGAGGCTTCATCATCAGAAGGCACATGGAATGCGACTTGTTTCTTCTTTGGACTTGGCCGAGGACCTCGTCCAGCTGTTGCTTTGGTCTTCAGCAGAGTCGGGCCAGATGATGACTTTGGTGCGGCAGAGGAACTTGGTGAAACACCAGAGGCAATCGAGAAACCAGCAGTCCTTTGACATATAGTCAGATGCACAAGAGCTGAGGACTTTGGTGGAGCAGTAGCAGTGTGAGGAATTTGTCATGAGGGCGCTGCTGAGGAACTTGGCCGTGAGGGCGCTGCTGAGGAACTTGACCGTGAGGGCGCTGTTGGTGAAGCACTTGGCTTACGAGCAGGCTTCTTTGACATGGATTTCCTCGGTTTGACCGAGGCCTCAGTAGCAGTAGCAGTGGCAGAATCCTCATTGAATTTTTTCACTACCTCCTTGGCTTGTCTTGCCAATTTGGCTTGGCGCTTAGCCCATTCTTCAGGAAAGTCCTCACCACGTTTGATGCTTGTGGGATCTGCTACTTGGCCAGGTGCCAATGGAGCTCTTGGGCATGGAGGATTGAGGGCGAATTTCTTCATGTACTTTGGAGTCACATATCTGTATTCCCTCCATTCCCTTGCCCATCTCCGTTCAATCTTCTGAATGCGCACCTTGCGCTGATTTTTGTTTTCTTTGCCATATTTTGCTTCATCAGGTGTGCAATAGTCAGCATAAATTTCCTCAGGGATTTCAAACGCAGTCATAACCACAGGTTTCTTTCCTCCTTTCTGCGGCTTCTTACCATCTGCCATATTCTTCAGTTGAGGAATTTGAACAAATGAGTTTTCTGAAGAAGTATGCAGTTTTTCTTTGAGGAATGCTGCAAATGAGTTAAGTTGATGAGAACCTAGTGATTCAGCAGCAGACATGAGTACCTGTGAACAGAGTACAGGTGCGAGGAATTTGGAGAGGTCATATGCGTTCTGAGAAGGTTTTTGAAAAGAACAAGTTTTGAGGAATTTGACCAGATGAACCTTGAGGAATTTCACTAAGCGTTCTTGTCTTAGGTTCCAGAGTTGTACAGATCGAAGATCCACACAATTAGGGAATCTTGAAGAAAATGGTTGCTTAGAGAAACAGTTCAAGATCATATGATGTGTGTGGTGTTCGTATGTGTGAAGATTTGAAGAATAAACACCTTTGAAGATTTTCTGGAAAGCTTGAGAATCAACGCGAGTAATAAAAGTAACTTTTAATTACCCGAAGTGAAGAACACGACGAACTGAGAAGAACAGATGGGAAGTTCGTCAGGTTTGATCTTCCTTGCCCTAACTCGGAGGAGGAAGACAGCTACGGCGGCGGCGGAGTGAAGATTTCCGCGGTGGGCGTGAGTACGACGGCGACGAGGTCGAGGCAGCGAAGCTCTTCCTCACCGGCGACGATGGAGTAGCGGCGGCGCTAGGGTTTGAGGAGCTCGAGTGGGAGAGAGAGGTCGAGCGGAGTAAATGAAGTGAGGAAGGAGACAGGGTATTTATAGAGGCAGTGAAAAACTGTTCGCCCGAAGGTTTAGGACGAAGGTGCCCCTGACTATTCTCCTTCTCGCGACATGTGTCACCCACGTACTGTGTAGTGGAGATCGTTTACGATCATAGGTGAATAGAATAATGCATCATGTGATGTGGAACAGTTTGAGCGGCAAAAACCGAAAATTAGGATAAGATTTGTTTTAAAGTTTCGTTCGCAATTTCTTCAGCTGACAAGGACACAGTGAAGATTTTGAACGAGTTTCAAATAGAACGCACATGAAGAATTTGTGAATAGATTGGGTTGAGTATAGCATAGAGGGGGAAGGGTCCGATCACATTCACTTAGCAGAAAAAGCAACTTGAAGAAATAGCTATAAGTGAATGTTGTAGAGGACATAGACTCATATATATATATATATATATATATATAGCCAATGAAGGAAAACGAGGGAAACAGTGAAGATTTTGCAAAGTTGAAGAATTTGAAAAACTGAAGAATTTCAAAACTGAGGAATAACTCAAATTGAAGATTTTCAACTTTTTGTGGTGGCGTGACCCACCGTATAAGAATGATGATTTCAGACACCGCGTACAATTGTCGTAGGGTTCTGAGAATCAAATTCTTCATTAATTTCTTCACACTTAGAGTGTTATTCTTCATTGATTGAAGAAAAACGTTTCTTCATGTGTTGCACATCTAAGTCATCAATTTTGCATAAGTGTTAGGATGTGTGTCCTTTTCAAAGAACATTCGAAGATTCTAAGATATTTAGCTCACACCGCAACTTGCTAAATCTCTTCTCATCCAAGGGCTTAGTGAAGATATCAGCTAGCTGTTCTTCAGTCTTCACGTGCTCGATGGAGATGTCGCCCTTCAACACATGATCGCGAAGAAAATGATGACGAATCTGAATGTGCTTTGTCTTCGAGTGCTGAACTGGGTTGTGAGCAATCTTGATGGCACTCTCATTGTCGCAGAGGAGAGGCACATTCTTCACGTTGATGCCATAGTCCTTGAGCGTTTGCTTCATCCAAAGCAGTTGAGCACAGCAAGAGCCAGCAGCAATGTATTCAGCTTCTGCAGTAGACAGTGATACGCAGTTCTGTTTCTTCGAGGACCAACAGACCAAAGATCGTCCGAGGAAATGACAAGTGCCAGAAGTTGACTTGCGGTCCACACGATCACCAGCATAGTCAGAGTCAGAATATCCAATGAGATCAAAAACAGAGCCCTTGGGGTACCATAATCCTAGTGTTGGTGTGTGATCTAGATATCGAAGAATATGCTTCACAGCCTTATGGTGTGATTCCTTCGGTGCAGCTTGAAATCGGGCACACATGCAAACACTAAGCATTATATCTGGCCTAGATGCACATAAGTACAATAAAGAACCAATCATGGAGCGGTATACCTTGTGATCGAAGTCAATACCATTTTCATCAGTGCATAGATGGCCTTTTGTGGGCATAGGAATTTTTTCTCCTTTGCAATCTTGCATGCCGAATTTCCTCAGTACATCTTTGAGGTATTTCTCCTGAGATATGAATATGCCATTGCACTGTTGAAGAATTTGAAGACCTAAGAAGAATTTCAACTCTCCCATCATAGACATTTGATATTCTTCACTCATCATATAGGCAAATTCATCACTATAACGTTGGTTAGTACAGCCAAAGATAATATCATCAACATATATTTGGCACACAAACAGTTCACCATCATAAGATTTAGTAAAGAGAGTAGGGTCGAGTGAACCGGGTGTGAAGCCATTATTCACGAAGAATTCCTTCAATGTATCATACCACGCTCGAGGGTCTTGCTTGAGGCCATAGAGGGCCTTATTAAGTCTGAAGACTTTGTCAGGATTCTTTGGATCTTCAAAACCTGGGGGTTGAGCAACATATACTTCTTCCTCAAGCTTACCATTGAGGAATGCACTTTTCACATCCATTTGATATAAGATGATATTATGATGATTAGCATAAGCAAGTAATATGCGAATAGCCTCAAGTCTAGCAACAGGTGCAAAAGTTTCATCGAAATCAATTCCTTCAACCTGTGTGTAGCCTTGAGCTACCAGTCATGCCTTATTCCTCACAACAAGGCCATTTTCATCTTGCTTGTTGCGGTAGATCCACTTTGTGCCAATGATATTATGCTTGCGAGGATCTGGACGTTTGACCAGTTCCCAGACATTGTTGAGCTCGAACTGATGTAATTCTTCTTGCATAGCCTGAATCCACTCTGGCTCCAAGAATGCTTCATCTACCTTAGTGGGCTCTGTGATAGAGACAAAAGCATAGTGCCCACAAAAGTTAGATAAATGTGAAGCTTTTGAGCGTGTGAGAGGACCTGGCGCTTCAATGTCATCGATGATCTTGTCAACTTGTACTTCTTTTGCAACGCGAGGATGAGCTGGTTGACGTTGAGGTATTTGATCATTTTCTTCAGCACCATTGTCTTCAGCATTGTCTTCAGGTGCGTCAGCTCAATGTTCTTCGCGTACTGGAATGAATTCTTTAGCAAATTCTTCAGTAGGAATGACATCCTTAGTTTCCTTGAACTTGATAGAATCCTCAGGTGCTGGTTCATCTAACACAGAAGGTAGGTGCTCTCTTTGCGAGCCATTAGTTTCATCGAACCGCACATCTACAGTTTCAACAATCTTGTGAAGAGCGATGTTGAAGACTCTGTAGGTGTGCGAGTCCTTTCCGTAACCAAGCATAAAACCTTCATGTGCTTTCGGTGCGAATTTAGAATTGTGGTGAGGATCTCTAATCCAACATTTAGCACCGAAGACTTTGAAATAACTCACATTGGGTTTCTTGTCAGTGAGGAGTTCATATGTCGTCTTCTTGAAGAATTTGTGAAGATATACTCTGTTGATGATGTGGCATGCAGTATCAATTGCATCAATCCAAAAACGATCAGGCGTTTTGTATTCATCAAGCATAGTGCAAGCCATCTCAACAAGAGTTCTGTTCTTGCGCTCCACGACGCCATTTTGCTAAGGAGTATAAGGAGAAGATAACTCATGAGTAATACCAAGTTCATCAAGATAGTCATCAAGACCGGAATTCTTGAACTTAGTTCCATTGTCACTTCTGATGTGCTTGATCTTCACACCAAAGTTGGTTGAAGCCCTCGAAGAAAATCGTTTGAAGACTTCCTGCACTTCATGTTTGTAAGTAACAATGTGTACCCATGTATATCGAGAGTAATCATCAACAATGACAAAACCATATAGAGAAGCAGCATTAGTGACTGCTGAGTAATGATTAGGTCCGAAGAGGTCCATGTGAAGCAATTCGAATGGACGAGTAGTGGTCATGATAGTCTTCGCTGGATGCTTGGCCTTCGTCATTTTTCCAGCTTCACAGGCTCCGCATAAGTGATCCTTGAGGAATTTGACATTCTCAATGCCAATGACATGCTTCTTCTTCGCAAGCGTGTGCAAATTCCTCATGCCTGCGTGACCAAGTCGTCAATGCCATAGCCAGCCTTCTGAAGCTTTTGCAAGTAGACACACGGCTGGTTGTGGTCCTGTAGAGAAATCAACAATATACAAATCTCCTCTCCTAAAGCCTTCGAAGACTTTGGAATTGTCAGCTTCCATAATCACAACACAGCGATACTTGCCAAAGACAACAACCATATCAAGATCACAAAGCATTGAGACTGACATGAGGTTGTATCCTAAGGACTCAACAAGCATGACTTTGTCCATGTGTTTATCCTTAGAGATCGCAACCTTACCAAGACCCAATACCTGACTTTTGCCTTTGTCAACAAAGATGATATGCTTCAGATGTGACGGTGATAAAGGAGCATCCATCAAAAGATTCTTGTCACCAGTCATGTGATTTGTACATCCACTATCGAGGACCGATTCAGTGGTTTTGGGTTGATCATCCTGTAGATGAATTAGTGTAACTTACAATCTCATATGCTTCATCAGTGAAGAATATGATATTAAGTTCATCAGATGAATTTCATCAAGCGGTAAACAGATATAGCAGTATGAGAATGTGTGAAATGAAAGTTCATTTCATCATGGTTAGCATGCGTCCTTTCAGGCAATTTTGTCAGGTCCCCAGCAAATTCTTCAGACGTTAAGGCACGTCTGGAGACCTGACCTTGCAGAAGAGATTAGTTCTTTTTCTTCACCACCCACATCTGAAGGGGTGGCAAAGAGTTCATCACTCTGCGAGCACCATACGAGAATGGTGGCATAGAAGCCAAACCATTTCGTTTCACATAAGAGGGGTTAGGGTAAGCATATGAATAAGCAGAGAAATTCTTCGAGGACTTATGAACATAATGATTTGAAGAATAATGTGCATATTCATAGCCCTTAGCTCTACCCTGCGAAACAGAGTTGTTAGCACGATGATAGTCATATGAGGACTTTGATCCATTTGAGGAATTTGGTCCATATGAAGAGTTTGTTCTGGGGTTCCTGTTCTTCACAGGTGGTGTCATGAGGACATTCACCTGAAGACTTTCAACATAACTTTTGGGAACCCAGATTTTCTTCATAGGGGAACCGTTCCTGCAGTTAGTCCCAACATATCTAGCAAATACTTCACCATTCTGATTTTTGAACAGTTTATAGTTGGAGTCAAATGACTCATCAGAAGAATGAGGAGATTCACATGTAAAGCCAGATAACATGGATGGATCAACTGGAGGTCCCTTTGCAGCAACCCATGAGGTTTTGGGGTACTGCTCAGGCTTCCAATATGTTCCATCAGCATTAAGTTTCCTCTCAAAAGCAATACCCTCTTTCCTAGGGTTTCTGTTGAGGATCTGCTTTTTGAGCACATCACAGAGAATCTGATGCCCTTTGAGGCTTTTGTACATGCCTGTCGTGTACAGTTCCTTCAGCCCTGCATCGTCAGTGATACTAGCAATGTCCTCAGATGAGGAATCAGTGATAGTAGAGGCAGGTGAAGAATTTGTAACAGTTGAAGCATTTGAACATTCAGGTGAAGAATTAGCAGATTCACGTTCAATGCATTTTAAGCATGGAGGAACAAATTCTTCCTGAGAAGTGCTGATTTGTTGAGCAAGTAATGAATCGCGCTCCTTCTGAAGATCTTCATAACTCACTCTTAGCTTCTCAAGATCTTGCTTTCTTTGAAGAAATTCATAAGAAAGTTTCTCATGATCAGATAAGAGAGTGTTATGATGACTTTGAAGGTTATCAAACCTAGACTGAAGTCTCTGAAGATTTTCAGTCAGGGCTTTAGTGCGATCCATTTCTTCACCCAACATATCATCACTTTTGTCTAGCATGTTTTGAACCTTTTCAAAAACCCTTTGTTGTTTTACAGCAATCTTTGCAAGTTTAGAGTAGCTGGGCTTGAGATTCTCATCAGATTCATTTTCACTAGATTCAGAGGAGGTGTATTTGAGTACCTTTGCACCTTTTGCCATGAAGCAATAGGTGGTAGCGTAGTCATCATTATCTTCATCAGGCTTGTCGGTGGGGTCAGTTTCTTCAGTGTTGAAGATGGACTTGCTAACGAAAGCAGTAGCGAAGGCCAGACTCGCCACACCAGATTCGGATTCTTCAGACGCCTCCTCTTCCTCATTTTCCTCAGATTCAGCTTTAGAGTCCATTTCCTTGCCAATGAATGCCCGAGCCTTCTTGGAGCTGCTCTTCTTGTGAGATGAAGACTTCGAGGATTTTGATGACAAAGATTTTGACGATTTCTTCTTCTTCTTCGCATCATCAGAACTGTTATCCTTGTATTTCTTCTTCTTCAATTCCTTTTCCCACTGAGGACAATCTTGAATATAATGACCAGGTTTCTTGCATTTGTGGCACAGGCTTCTCTTATAGTCACTTGATGAGGAATCACTGCTTCTTGAGGATTTTCCAAAGCGACCACGTCTTGAGAACTTCTGGAATTTCTTCACGAGCAGTGCTAGCTCCTGGCTCAGTTCTTCAGGATCACCAAGGCTACTACCAGAGTCCTCACATTCAGACTCAGACACAACCTTGGCCTTCAGGGCACGTGGTTTGCCATAGCTCGAACCATAGAGATCTCTCTTTTCAGCAAGCTGGAACTCGTGAGTATTTAGCCTTTCGAGGATATCGGCAGGATCAAGAGACTTGTAGTCAGCCCGTTCTTGTATCATCAGACCCAGAGTATCAAATGAGGAATCAAGCGATCTCAACAGTTTCTTCACCACCTCATGGTCAGTGATGTTAGTGGCACCAAGGGCTTGAAGCTCATTTGAGATGTTAGTGAGGCGATCGAAGGTTTGTTGGACATTTTCATTGTCGAGTCTTTTGAAGCGGTTGAAGAGATTCCGAAGAACATCAACTCGAGAGTCACGCTGAGTTGAGACTCCTTCATTCACTTTGGACAGCCTATCCCAGATAAGCTTAGCAGTTTCCAAAGCACTCACTCTTCCATACTGTCCTTTACTCAGATGGCCACATATGATATTCTTTGCTTGAGAATCGAGTTGCTTGAATCTCTTCACATCGGTAGCGTTCAGTGAGGGTGAGACAGAGGGAACACCATTTTCCACAACATACCAGAGATCGTTGTCAATTGCCTCGAGATGCATTCGCATCTTGTTTTTCCAGTAGGGGTAGTCCGTCCCATCAAAGGTAGGACACCCAGCCGAGACCTTCATCATACCTGCGGTCGACATAACTAAAACTCCAAGCGGTTAAACCAAAATCACACAGAACAAGGGAGTACCTTGCTCTGATACCAATTGAAAGTGCGTTATGTCGACTAGAGGGGGGGTGAATAGGTGATTTTTATGAATTCTTCACTGAGGAATTTGCCGCTGAGGAAATTCCTTAGCGAAGAACTATTAGCAGTGGAATAAGTACTCAGAAGTAAGTATGACAGAATACAAGCATGGTCATCATGATGAAATGAAGACAAGCACAGAGTACAGAAAGCGTAATCACAGGATAACACAAGATGAAGACAAACAGACTGAAGAAATTGAGCTAAGGAAATTAAGAAAGTCTTCAGTCAAAGTCTTCAAACACAGATATGAACAAACACTCAACACAGTAATGAGGAAATGAAAGGGTTGAGGAAATAGAACCAGTAGGTTGGTGAAGACAATGATTTGGTAGACCAGTTCCAACTGCTGTCTCAGTTGTACGTCTGGTTGGAGCGGCTGAGTATTTAAACTCGAGGACACGCAGTCCCGGACACCCAGTCTCTGAGCACGCAGCTCAGGACACCCAGTCCTCACCGTATTCTCCTTGAACTAAGATCACACAGATCCCCAATCACTCGTGGTAGTCTTCAGGCGACTTCCAAACCTTCACAGACTTGGTCACTCGGCGATCCACAATTCCTTTTGGATGCTCTAGGCCTTGACGCCTAACCGTCTGGAAGAAGCACAGTCTTCAAAGGTAACAAGCGTCGGATCCACGCAGGATCAATTTCTTCAGTGATGCTCAATCACTTTGGGTTTGTAGGGGTTTGGTTTTGGGGTTTTTCCTCACTCGATGATTTTCGCTCAAAGTCCTGGAAGGATGGGTTACTCTCAAATGACAAGTGTCAAGTTCTCTTGGAGCAGCCAACCAACTAGTGGTTGTAGGGGGCGGCTATTTATAGCCTAGGGAGCAGCCCGACATGATAAGACATAAATGCCCTTCAATGATATGACCGTTAGGTGGATAAGATATTTTGGGACAGCTGGCGCGCAGCACAGCAACGGTCGGAAATTTGACTCTCAAATTCCTCAGGGCTATCATGTTCCTCACTGTGTAGGTAATTTGCACTGGCAAATTCCTAACTCCTTAGTTATAACAAATTCATCAACGACCAGAAGAACTTCGTCTCTGTCACTGAAGAAAGTGACTGAACTGTATGAGATTTCCAAAGGCTTCACTCAAAGGGATTGGTAGGTGTAGGATTTTGAGTTGAGCATCACATGGAAATTTTTCCTTAGTATTTCCTTGACCCCCTTTAACAGTACGGTGTTTCCTATGACTCAAGAAAGAGAAAATGAAACTACGAAAACAAAAGTCTTCACGCTTCATGTTCCACAAATGAATACCAAGTCTTCAAGGTCACACCAATTTCTTCACTTTCAAAGTCTTCAGAAAGTCTTCAAAATATCAAAGTCTTCAGTTGAAGAACTTCATTTTTAGGGGTCGACTTTCTCTGTAAATATCAAACTCCTCATAGACTTATAGACCTGTGTACACTCACAAACGCATTAGTATAAGTCTTCAATACACCGAAATCACTAAGGGGCACTAGATGCACTTACAATCTCCCCCTTTTTGGTGATTGATGACAACATAGGTTAAGTTTTCAACGGGGATAAACATATGAAGTGTATACACTGATATTGAGGAATTTGATTACAAGATATAGAAGAACTCCCCCTAAAGATGTGCATAGTGAGGAATTTACTTTTGAGGCATTGCACATTTGAAGAGTTGAATCATGGAGATCTCCCCCTATATCTTGTAATTCATACACGCATTTGATATATAATATGAAGAATTTGAAATGCATGATGAAATATGGCGCCTGATGAGATTCAGCATGCGTGCAATGTCATTAACGAGGAATAAGCATGCAAAGCATAATGCAACAAAAGTATCAGCGCACCATCAGGTTTAAGATTACAACTCGATCCAAATAAAAGTTTCAGAAGAACGAGAGCTGTAACTTTTAAAAAAAATGCCCTTAATATAGACCCGCTTTAAGACTAACTCAGATTTCTCCCCCTTTGTCATCAAATGACCAAAAGGATTGAAACTGAGGACTAACGCCCCTGAAGAATTTCAAGTCGATGGAGGAGCGCCAGCGTTGTCAGGGTTGTTTGTTGGAGCAGGGCCTGCCGCAGTGTCGTCCAAATCTTCATACTCATCAGTGTCACGTGATGAAGAATAAGAGCTGGCCACCAAGGAAGGAACTTTGACCTTCTTGAATTTCTTCGGTGGAGGTGCAGACCAGTCAAATTCTTCCTTGAGACCCATAATCTTCAGATCTGCAGCGCTGTAGACATGAGAGAGAACAGCCCAGGTACGGTTGAAGGTTTCATGGAGGTAGTATTGGTTCTTCTTCACTGCATTGTGTGTTGAGGTCATGTTGTGAAGAATTGAGCCAAACTGACGCTTGACCCATTTATGATTGCGATCAACCTTCTGATGAAGACTGAGGAGTAACTCACGGTCAGTCATCACCCTGGGTGTTGTGGCTTGAGGATTTTGCTTGGCTGAGGTATTTGCGGCAGAGTCATGTGTGGCAGAATCGTCATTGGTAGAGTAAGATGCAGCCTTGCGGAATTGACCATCCAATGGACGAATGCCTTCATCGATCACAGCAGTGGCCTTGCCTTTATCATCAGCTGATAAAACTGTCCGTTTGAGGACTTCAATGGGAGGCAAGTAGCTACCATGGTTCAGAGTGTCAGCTTTGTAATTCAGTGAAGATCTTGCCCTAATGAATCTCATAATCCAAGTAGCTACCGTGATTAACAGGCTTTCCATGGACTGGCCCGCCACCTTTTGACCAAGCCAAACTGGCTGGCCTTTTCACAGGAATGGGCCTCTGTTGGGCCGTGCCACATGTCGACGTATCATAGGCGCCTTCTGTCCAATGAGTGGATGACATCTGTCCCAGCGATGAGCCGACATGTGTTTCCTCCAGCCAATGATGATTTTACACGTGGAAAATCCCCATTGGTCGGGGCTGTTAATGGGTTATCGGATCCAAAACCCGTCCCAATAGCTTAACGGCGTTCCGTTACGGTGGATGCCACGTGTCGGTCACCCTTGACGAAAGCACTGCTATGATGCGCGATTTATCGTCATGGAAGTGGACACTTCCCTGATGATAATTTTGGTAATGTCATGGAACACTTCTACGGCGACACAAGTATGACTATCTTGATTCTGTCATAAAATCATCATGGATGTACATGCATGACAGAAAACGCGACCTACTATGACAAACACGTATCATCACGGAAGTGTATTTTTTTTGTAGTGCATGCATCGGTGCGGGAGGAAGGCAGGGGAGGGTGGCGTCCGCCCCCTTCCTTTCTCACACAAGGAGAGAAAGGCAGGAGGGGCAACCCCTCCCCTTTCCTTCCCCTAGGGCCGGCCATCCAGGGAAGGGGCACACCAGCCCCCTTGTGGGCTGGTCTGTCCGCCCCCCCCTTTGGCCCATTAGGCCCATACACCTACCAAGGGTGTCCGGAACCCCTTCCGGCGATCCAATGACTACCCGATGCACTCTGAAACTCTTCTGGTGTCCGAATATCATGGTCCTATATATCAATCTTTACCTCTCAACCATTTTAAGACTCCTCGTCATGTCCATGACCTCATCCTAGACTCCAAACAACATTAGTTCACCAAATCATATAACTCATATAACACTATATCGTCAGCGAACGTTAAGCCTGCGGACCCTATGGGTTCAAGAACTATGTAGACATGACCGAGACACCTCTCCGGCCAATAACCAATAGCGGAACTTGGATGCTTATATTGGCTCCTACATATTCCACGAAGATCTTTATCGGTCGAACCTTATGACAACACACATAATTCCCTTTGTCAATCGGTATGTTACTTGCCCGAGATTCTATCGTCGGTATCTTCATACCTAGTTCAATCTCATTACCAGCAAGTCTCTTTACTCGTTCCATAATACATCATGTCGTAACTAACTCCTTAGTCATTTTCTTGCAAGCTTATGATGTGTATTACCGAGAGGGCCCAGAGATACCTCTCCGATACTCGAAGTGACAAATCCTAATCTAGATATATGCTAACTCAACAAACACCTTCAGAGATACATGTAGAGCATCTTTGTGATGACCCAGTTTACATTGTGACATTTGAGAGCACACAAGGTATTCCTCCGGTATTCGGGAGTTGCATAATCTCATAGTTGAAGGAATATGTATTTGACATGAAGAAAGCAGTAGCAATAAACTAAACGATCGCTATGCTAAGCTAACATATGGGTCTTATCCATCACATCATTCTCCTAATGGCTTGATCCCGTTATAAAATGACAACACATGTCTATGGTTAGGAAACCTTAACCAACTTGGATCAACAAGCTAGTCTAGTAGAGGCTTACTAGGGACACGGTATTTGTTTATGTATTCACACATGTATTTAAGTTTCCGATCAATACAATTATAGCATGAATAACAAACCTTTATCATGAATAAGGAAATATAAAATAACAACTTTATTATTGTCTCTGGGGCGTATTTCCTTCATTCTACACCTCTGCTTTGAAGCTATAAAGCATCCTAAAGGTATTTGCCCAATCACCATATAATTCTTTCATTGTGCTCTGTTTTGCTTTCCACAATGTGGTATACTTCACCTTAATGGGGTACTGCTTTTTCAAGTCCACTTCAAGTTTCTTTGTTGTAGTGTTTGGTTTGTTAGCTAAAATTGGAGTGATCTTTTTTGCAATCCAAAGCTGTAATGTCATGGTTGATACTCTCTGTGAACTTGTAATACAAGTATGTGGATGTGGGATTTGATTAACCCTGATGGTACTTCCCACTAGTAGAAAACATGGCTTTGGTTCGGGTCTGTCCAGCCCATTAGTCCCGGTTCTTCACGAACCGGGACCCATGGGGGTATTAGACCCAGTTCATGAGCTCAGGGGGGAGGCCAGGGCCTCGTGGGCATTGGTCCCGGTTCGTCTGGACCCATTTGTCCCGGTTCTACACACGAACCGGGACCAATGGGTCGAGCTCCTGGCCCACATCCATTGGTATCGATTTGTGCCTTAAACCGGTATAGAGGGGGGGCTTTAGTCCCGGTTTATGCCACGAACTGGGACAAATAATTTGCCTATATATACCCATCGCCGCGGCAGATCACTCTGTTTTTTCTGGCCGGCGAGGGGAGGGCATTTGGGTGCTCTAGTTCAACTCCTATGCACATGAGGTGTTCGATGAAATGCCCGAGCCACACTAGTTAAGCTTTCTCCTCTCAAAGCTCGACCTTGGAGCTCCATTTTCCCTGAGATTTGTCTAGATTTAGCGCTCTGTCACGCCCCGTCCCCATTTTCACCGTTGTTGATCGCCCGCACCGATCTCGTCGCCCGCACCACTGTGGTGAGCCTCTTGTTCTTATCTTCTTTCTGATTTTCTTACTTTAGATAGATACTTGTCTGATTTTCTTACTTTAGATAGATATTTGTCTGATTTTCTTACTTTTGACACACATAATTATATATAATGCACGTAGATGAACCGACAATGGATGTATGGTGACAAACACACCTTCGAGTACATTAAGGGTGTGCATTATTTTCTCGAAGTGGCTGAGGCAAACAAGCAGAATGGTTTTATGTGTTGTCCATGCCCTAAATGTGGGAATACAAAGTCTTACTCTGACCGGAAAATCCTTCACACCCACCTGCTTTACAAGGGTTTCATGACACACTATAATGTTTGGACGAGGCACGGAGAAATAGGGGTTATGATGGAAGACGGAGAAGAAGAAGAGGACGATGACAACTATGTGCCCCCTGAATACGGTGATGCTGCAACGGGGGGAGCTGTTGAAGATCAAGAAGAACCAGCCGATGTGCCCAATGATGCTGCAATGGGGGAAGCTACTGAAGATCAAGAGGAACCAGACGATATGCCCGATGATGATGATCTCTGTCGGGCCATTGTCGATGCAAAGACGCAATGCGAAAGTCAAAAGGAGAAGTTGAAGTTCGATCGCATGTTAGACGATCACAAAAAAGGGTTGTACCCCAATTGCGAAGATGGCAACACAAAGCTGGGTACCGTACTGGAATTACTGCAGTGGAAGGCAGAGAATGTTGTGCCTGACAAAGGATTTGAGAAGCTACTGAAAATATTGAAGAAGAAGCTTCCAAAGGATAACAAATTGCCTGACAGTACGTACGTAGCAAAGAAGGTCATATGCCCTCTAGGATTGGAGGTGCAGAAGATACATGCATGCTCTAATGACTGCAGCCTCTACCGCAGTGCGTACAAGGATTTGAACGCATGCCCGGTATGCGGTGCATTGCGATATAAGGCCAGACGAGATGACCCTGGTGATGTTGACGGCGAGCACCGCAGGAAGAGAGTTCCTGCGAAGGTGATGTGGTATGCTCCTATAATACCATAGTTGAAACGACTGTTGATACGTCTCCAACGTATCTATAATTTTTGATTGTTCCATGCTATTATATTACCCCTTTTGGATGTTTGTGGGCTTTATTTTACACATGTATATCATTTTTGGGACTAACCTACTAACCGGAGGCCCAGCCCGTATTGTTGTTTTTTTTCCTATTTCAGTATTTCAAAGAAAAGGAATATCAAACGGAGTCCAAACGGAATGAAACCTTCGGGAGCGTGATTTTTGGAACGAACGTGATCCAGAGGACTTGGAGTGCAAGTCAAGAAGCAGCCGAGGCAGCCACGAGACAGGAGGGCGCGCCCACCCCCTTTGGGCGCGCCCCCTATGTCGTGGTCCCCTCGGGCGGCCACCGACGTACTTCTTCCTCCTATATAAGCCTGCGTACCCCAAAAACATCCAGGGAGCCACCGAAATACAATTTCCACCGTCGTAACCTTCTGTATCCGCGAGATCCCATCTTGGAGCCTTCGCCGATGCTCTGCCCAAGGGGGAATCAACCATGGAGGGCTTCTACATCAATACCATAGCCCCTCCGATGAGTTGTGAGTAGTTTACCACAGACCTTCGGGTCCATAGTTATTAGCTAGATGGCTGCTTCTCTCTTTTCGGATCTCAATACAATGTTCTCCCCCTCTCTTGTGGAGATCTATTCAATGTAAACTCTTTTTGTGGTGTGTTTGTCGAGATCCAATGAATTGTGGGTTTATGATCAAGTTTATCTATGGGAAATATTTGAATCTCCTCTGAATTCTTTTATGTATGATTGAGTTATCTTTGCAAGTCTGTTCGAATTATCAATTTGGTTTGGCCTACTAGATTGATCTTTCTTGCCACGGGAGAAGTGCTTAGCTTTGGGTTCAATCTTGCGGTGTCCTTACCCAGTGACAGAAAGGGTTGCAAGGCACGTATTGTATTGTTGCCATCGAGGATAAAACGATGGGGTTTATATCATATTGCATGAGTTTATCCCTCTACATCATGTCATCTTGCTTAATGCGTTACTCTGTTCTTTATGAACTTAATACTCTAGCTGCAGGCAGGAGTTAGTCGATATGTGGAGTAATAGTAGTAGATGCAGGCAGGAGTCGGTCTACTTGTCACGGACATGATGCCTATATACATGATCATGCCTAGATAATCTCATAATTATTCGCTTTTCTATCAATTGCTCGACAGTAATTTGTTCACCCACCGTAATATTTATGCTATCTTAAGAGAAGCCTCTAGTGAAACCTATGGCCCCCGGGTCTATATTTTATCATATTTGCTTTCAATCTACTTTTATTTGCATCTTTACTTTTTGCATCTATAATATAAAATATCGAAAATATATTTATCTTATCATACTATCTTTATCAGATCTGACTTTCGTAAGTGGCCGTGAAGGGATTGAAAACCCCTTTATTGCGTTGGTTGTCAGTTCTTTGTTTGTTTGTGTAGGTGCGTGGGACTTTTGAGGAGCCTCCTACTGGATTGATACCTTGGTTCTCAAAAACTGAGGGAAATACTTACGCTATTATTGCTACATCACCCTTTCCTCTTCAAGGAAAACCAACGCAAGCTCAAGACGTAGCAAGAAGGATTTTTGGCGCCGTTGCCGGGGAGGTCTTCGCTCAAGTCAAGACATACCAAGTACCCATCACAAACTCATCTCCCTCGCATTTACATTATTTGCCATTTGCCTCTCGTTTTCCTCTCCCCCACTTCACCCTTGCCGTTTTATTCGCCCTTCTTCTGTTCGTCTTTTTGCTTTGATGTCTTACTTGGCTTGTTTGCTCGTTTGGTTGGAATAGTTGTTTATTTATTGCTAAACAGAGAACCTAAGATCTATGGATCCTCATCCGCTTGCTAATCTTTTTAAGAGATCCAATTATTATGAACCAATTGCTAGTGAGTTTTGTGCACTAGATTATCTTTATGAAGCTTTGCTCAAAATTTGTGAATCTGAAAATTATGATGAAGAAATTTATGAAGAGATTCACGATAACTCCTTGAATAAAAAGCATGATTGCAATGATTTTCCTATAAGTTATCTTGATCTCAGTTTTTCTAATAATATGCAAAACCCTAAGCTTGGGGATGCTAATTTTGCTATGTCTACTACTTGTTTCAATGATCATGATTGGGGTGATTCTTCTTATAACCTTGAAAATTTATTTAAGCCCCATGATGAATATGAGATTGATAATAGTGTTTGCAATAATGTTGAAAGTGGGTTTGAAAGAGTGTCAACTTTTGATCCCACATATTTGGATTATGTTCAATCTTATGATATTTTTGATAAAAGTGGGTTCGGAAAGGTCATGACTTTAGTTAATGTTAACCCCACTATCTTGGAAGAGTGTCAACTTTGCATGCATGTGGATCATGTTGAGAATATCTTATGTGATAGCTATTTTGTTGAACTTGCTTATGATCCTACATGTAATTATTATGGGAGAGGAAAATATGGTTGTAGAAATTTTCATGTTACTAAATTACCTCTCTTCATGTTGAGATTGCTATCATCTCTTTGTTCTTCCTTGCATATGCTAGTTTTTGCTTGCCTTGATAATTTGTTTGCTTACAAGATGCCTATGCCTAGGAAGTATGTTAGACTTAAGTGTGTTTGTCACATGTTTTATGTTGCTCTCTTTGTGCTTCAATTCTTGTCTTTCATGTGAGCATCATTGAAATCTCAATGCCTAGCTAAAAAGGCTTTAAAGAAAAGCGTTTGTTGGGAGACAACCAAATATTTGTCCTTGATGTTATTTAATAAATTTTGCATCTACTTTATGTTTATATGTGTTTTTATCTTTTAATTGGTGTTTGGGCCAAGTAGAACCTAAAGGATAACCTATGATGATAGTTGATTTGATTCTGCTGAAAAACAGAAACTTTGCACTCACGAGAAAAAATTCAATGAATCACAGAAACGTGCTTTTGCATTGATTATTTTTGCTTCTGATCAATAAAAAAATTGTACAGTGCGTCATAATTTGGTAGGATTTTTAGAGTTCCATAAGTTTGCGTTAGTTACAGATTGCTACAGACTGTTCTGTTTTTGACAGATTCTGTTTTTCATGTGTTGTTTGCTTATTTTGATGCATCTATGGCTAGTATGTAAGGGTATGAACCATACAGAACTTGGAATACATTAGTTTTAACACCAAAGTAAATAAAGAATGATTTAATTACAGTACCTTATGTGGTGGTTTTGTTTTCTTTCACTAACGGAGCTTATAAGATTTCCTGTTGAGTTTTGTGTTGTGAAGTTTTCAAGTTTTGGGTAAAGCTTTTATGGACTATGGAACAAGGAGTGGCAAGAGTCTAAGCTTGGGGATTCCCATGGCACCCCAAGATATTCAAGGATATCCAAAAGCCTAAGCTTGGGGATGCCCCGGGAAGGCATCCCCTCTTTCATCTTCGTTCATTGGTAACTTTACTTGGAGCTATATTTTTATTCGCCACATAATATGTGTTTTGCTTGGAGCGTCGTGTATTATATTAGTCTTTGCTTTTTAGTTTACCACAATCATCCTTGCTGTACACACCTTTTGGGAGAAGCCCACTTGATTAGAATTTGCTAGAATACTCTATGTGCTTCACTTATATCTTTTGAGCTTGATAGTTTTTGCTCTAGTGCTTCACTTATATCTTTTAGAGCATGGCGGTGGATTAATTTTGAAGAAATTGCTAGTCTCTAATGCTTCACTTATATTATTTTGAGAGTCTTTTAGAACAGCATGGTATTTTCTATGGTTACAAATTTGGTCCTAGAATGATGAGCATCCAAGTTGGGTATAATAAAAACTATCATAGGAAGTGAATTGGATGCTATGATCAATTTGTTGCTTGATAATTCTCCTGAGATATAAAGGTAGTAATGTTAGGCTCATGCTAGTGGATAATTATGAAATTAAGAAATACTTTTGTTGAAGTTGGCAAGTCCCGTAGCATGCACGTATGGTAAAAGTTGTGTGACAAATTTATTGCATGAGGTGCTCTTTTGATTGTCTTCCTTATGAGTGGCAGTCGGGGACGAGCGATGGTCTTTTTCTACCAATCTATCCCTCTTGGGGCATGCATAGTAGTACTTTGCTTCGAGGGCTAAGTAGACTTTTGCAATAAGTATATGAGTTCTTTATGACTAATGTGAGTCCATGGATATACACACACTCATCCTTCCACTTTGCTAGCCTCTATTATTACCACGCAACTTTCGCCGGTATTGAACCCATTATTTACCTTCCTCAAAACATCCACCATACCTACCTATTATGGCATTTCCATAGCCATTCCAAGATATATTGCCATGCAACTTTCCACCGTTCCGTTTATTATGACACGTTTCATCATTGTCATATTTCTCTTTGCATGATCATGTAGTTGACATTGTATTTGTGGCAAGGCCACCTTCATAATTTTCATACATGTCGATCTTGATTCATTGCATATCCCGGTACACCGCCGGAGGCATTCATATAGAGTCATATTTTGTTCTAGCTTTGAGTTGTAATTCTTGAGTTGTAAATCCATAAAAGTGTGATGATCTTCATTATTAGAGCATTGTCTCGATGAGGAAAGGATGATGAAGACTATGATTCCCCCACAAGTCGGGATGAGACTTCGGACTTTACAAAAATAAAAAAAGGGATAAAGGAAAAAAGAGAGAAAGGCCAAAAAGAAGAAAAAGAAAGGCCAAAGAAAAAAAGGAAAATAAAAAAAAGAAAAAAAGAAAATGAGAGAAAAAGAGAGAAGGGACAATGCTACTATCTCTTTTTCCAAACTTGTGCTTCAAAGTAGCACCATGATCTTCATGATAGAGAGTCTCCTATGTTGTCACTTCCATTTACTAAGTGGGAATTTTTCATTATAGAACTTGGATTGTATATTCCAATGATGGGCTTCCTCAAAATGCCCTAGGTCTTTGTGAGCAAGCGAGTTGGATGCACACCCACTTAGTTCTTTTTGTTGAGCTTTCATATATTTATAGCTCTAGTGCATCCGTTGCATGGCAATCCCTATTCACTCACATTGATATCTATTGATGGGCATCTTCATAGCCCATTGATACGCCTAGTTGATGTGATACTATCTTCTCCCTCTTTTTGTCCTCACAACCACCATCTTTTACCACCTTAGTGCTATGTCCATGGCTTACGCTCATGTATTGCGTAAGAGTTGAAAAAACCTGAAGCGCGTTAAAAAGTATGAAACTATTGCTCGGCTCGTCATCGGGGTTGTGCATGATGGGAGTATTTTGTGTAATGAAAATGAAGCATGGCCTAACTATATGATTTTGTAGGGATAAGCTTTCTTTGGCTATGCTATTTCGATAGGACATGATTATTTGTTAGTATGCTTTGAAGCATTATTATTTTTATGTTTTATAAGCTTTTATCTTGAATCAGTTGGATCTGAACATTCATGCCACAATAAAGAAAATTACATTGAGAATTATGCTAGGTAGCATTCCACATCAAAAGTTCTGTTTTTATCATTTACCTACTCGAGGACGAGCAAGAATTAAGCTTGGGGATGCTTGATACGTCTCCAACGTATCTATAATTTTTGATTGTTCCATGCTATTATATTACCCCTTTTGGATGTTTATGGGCTTTATTTTACACATTTATATCATTTTTGGGACTAACCTACTAACCGGAGGCCCAGCCCGTATTGTTGTTTTTTGCCTATTTCAGTATTTCGAAGAAAAGGAATATCAAACGGAGTCCAAACGGAATGAAACCTTCGGGAGCGTGATTTTTGGAACGAACGTGATCTAGAGGACTTGGAGTGCAAGTCAAGAAGCAGCCGAGGCGGCCACGAGACAGGAGGGTGCACCCACCCCCTCTGGTCGTGCCCCCCCTATCTCGTGGGCCCCTCAGGCGGCCACCGACGTACTTCTTCCTCCTATATAAGCCTACGCCCCGAAAACAACCAGGGAGCCACCGAAACACAATTTCCACCACCGTAACCTTCTGTATCCGCAAGATCCCATCTTGGAGCCTTCGCTGGCGCTCCGCCGGAGGGGGAATCGACCATGGAGGGCTTCTACATCAATACCATAGCCCCTCCGATGAGTTGTGAGTAGTTTACCACAGACCTTCGGGTCCATAGTTATTAGCTAGATGGCTTCTTCTCTCTTTTCGAATCTCAATACAATGTTCTCCCCATCTCTTGTGCAGATCTATTCGATGTAAACTCTTTTTACGGTGTGTTTGTCGAGATCCGATGAATTGTGAGTTTATGATCGAGTTTATCTATGAGAAATATTTGAATCTCCTCTGAATTCTTTTATGTATGATTGAGTTATCTTTGCAAGTCTCTTCGAATTATCAGTTTGGTTTGGCCTACTAGATTGATCTTTCTTGCCATGGGAGAAGTGCTTAGCTTTGGGTTCAGTCTTGCGGTGTCCTTACCCAGTGATAGAAAGGGTTGCAAGGCACGTATTGTATTGTTGCCATCGAGGATAAAAAGATGGGGTTTATATCATATTGCATGAGTTTATCCCTCTACATCATGTCATCTTGCTTAATGCGTTACTCTGTTCTTTATGAACTTAATACTCTAGATGCAGGCAGGAGTCGGTCGATATGTGGAGTAATAGTAGTAGATGCAGGAAGGAGTCAGTCTACTTGTCACGGACGTGATGCCTATATACATGATCATGCCTAGATAATCTCATAATTATTCGCTTTTCTATCAATTGCTCGACAGTAATTTGTTCACCCACCGTAATATTTATGCTATCTTGAGAGAAGCCTCTAGTGAAACCTATGGCCCTCGGGTCTATCTTTTATCATATTTGCTTTCAATCTACTTTTATTTGCATCTTTACTTTTCGCATCTATAATATAAAATACCAAAAATATATTTATCTTATCATACTATCTCTATCAGATCTCACTTTTGTAAGTGGCCGTGAAGGGATTGACAACCCCTTTATTGCGTTGGTTGCGAGTTCTTTGTTTGTTTGTGCAGGTGTGTGGGACTTTTGACGAGCCTCCTACTGGATTGATACCTTGGTTCTCAAAAACTGAGGGAAATACTTACGCTACTATTGTTGCATCACCCTTTCCTCTTCAAGGAAAACCAACGCAAGCTCAAGATGTAGCAACTGTTCAGAAACAAAGAGCACGCCAAGTTGATGCGATGGCACAGTAAAGACCATAAGAAAGACGGGAAGTTGAGAGCACCCGCTGATGGGTCGCAGTGGAGAAAAATCGAGAGAGAGAGAGAGTACTGGGCTGAGTTTGCACGTGACCCAAGGAATGTATGGTTTGGTTTAAGCATGAATGGCATTAATCCTTTCGGGGAGCAGAGCAGCAATCACAGCACCTGGCCCGTGACTCTATGTATGTATAACCTTCCTCCTTGGATGTGCATGAAGCGGAAGTTCATTATGATGCCAGTTCTCATCCAAGGCCCTAAGCAACCCGGCAACGACATTGATGTGTACCTAAGGCCATTAGTTGAAGAACTTTTACAGCTGTGGAATGGAAATGGTGTACGTGCGTGGGATGAGCACAGACAGGAGGAATTTAACCTGCACACTTTGCTGTTTGTAACCATCAACGATTGGCCCGCTCTCAGTAACCTTTCAGGACAGACAAACAAGAGATACCACGCATGCACGCACTATTTAGCTGACACCCAAAGTATATATCTGGACAAATGCAAGAAGAATGTGTACCCGGGCCATCGTCGATTTCTTCCGAGCAACCATCAATGTCGAAAGAAAGGCAAGCATTTCAAAGGTGAGGCAGATCATCGGAAGAAGCCCGCCATGCATACCGGTGATCACGTACTTGCTATGGTCAATGATTTACACGTAATCTTTGGAAAGGGTCCCGGCGGACTAGCTGTTCCGAGTGACGCTGGGGGACACGCACCCATGTGGAAGAAGAAATCTATTTTTTGGGACCTACCCTACTGGAAAGACCTAGAGGTCCGCTCTTCGATCGACGTGATGCACGTGACGAAGAACCTTTGCGTGAACCTGCTAGGCTTCTTGGGCGTGTATGGGAAAACAAAAGATACAACTAAGGCACGGGAGGACCTGCAACAATTGCACGAAAAAGACGGCATGCCTCCTAAGCAGTATGAAGGTCCTGCCAGCTACGCTCTTACCAAAGAAGAGAAGGAAATCTTCTTTGAATGCCTGCTTAGTATGAAGGTCCCAACTGGCTTCTCGTCGAATATAAAGGGAATACAAAATATGGCAGAGAAAAAGTTCCAGAACCTAAAGTCTCATGACTGCCACGTGATTATGACGCAACTGCTTCCGGTTGCATTGAGGGGGCTTCTACTAGAGAACGTCTGATTAGCCATTGTGAAGCTATGTGCATTCCTCAATGCAATCTCTCAGAAGGTGATCGATCCAAAAATCATACCGAGGCTAAGGAGTGACGTGGTGCAATGTCTTGTCAGTTTCGAGTTGGTGTTCCCACCATCCTTCTTCAATATCATGACGCACGTCCTAGTTCATCTAGTTGACAAGATTGTCATTCTGGGCCCCGTATTTCTACACAATATGTACCCCTTTGAGAGGTTCATGGGAGTCCTAAAGAAATATGTTTGTAACTACGCTAAGCCAGAAGGAAGCATCTCCATGGGCCATTAAACAGAGGATGTCATTGGGTTTTGTGTTGACTTCATTCCTGACCTTAAGAAGATAGGTCTCCCTGAATTGCGGTATGAGGGGAGACTAACTGGAAAAGGCATGCTTGGAAGGGACTCAATAATATGTAGGGACGGATATTCTTGGTCTCAAGCACACTACACAGTTCTACAGAACTCTACCTTGGTGACCCCATATGTCAATGAACACAAGAACAGTCTGCGCCCCAAGCACCCGGAGCAGTGCGACGACTGGACTACATGTGAACACATCAGGACTTTTAGCAGTTAGTTGGAAACACATCTCAGAGGTGACAACACTGTTTGTGATGAGCCATACTCATTGTCCAGGGAACCATCTTTGACTGTATTGACTTACAAAGGATACGAGATAAATGGGAATACATTTTTCACGATCACCCAAGATCAAAAGAGCACCAACCAAAACAGCGGTGTCCGCTTTGATGCAGCAACCGAGAGGGGAAAGGACACATATTATGGTTACATAGTGGACATATGGGAACTTGACTACGGACATGATTTTAAAATCCCTTTGTTTAAGTGCAAACGGGTCAATCTGTCAGGAGGCGGGGTACAGGTAGACCCACAGTACGGAATAACAATAGTGGATCTGAACAATCTTGGGTACACTAATGAAGCGTTTGTCCTAGCCAATGATGTGGCACATGTTATCTATGTGAAGGACATGTCTACCAAACCGAGAAAAAGAAAAGATAAGGAAGCGAATACATCATACGATGAGCCAAAGCGCCACATAGTTCTATCAGGAAAAAGGGACATCTTGGGAGTGGAGGGCAAGCAGACATGTCCGAAGATTATGAAAAGTTTCATGAAATTCCTCCCTTCAAAGTCAAGGCTGACCCAAGCATCCTGATAAATGATGAAGATTATCCATGGTTAAGACACAATAAGGAAAGGACACAAGCAAAAAAAAGTGAAGACTTTCTCCACAACTATTATGATGATACCATTCCAACTTTCAACCTTTTCGTAGTTCATTTGAAATGCCTGTTGTAACAGACAAGTTTCCGTATGAAATCCTGATACTTCCAAAGAGATTGTCCATTTTATACAAGAAGTGCATCCAGTTTTTGCCGTAACCCTCTAAACTTTCTTGCACATGCTATGTGGATGATACCATGCCAACTAAAACAAAACTATGATGTTCTTTAATAGCAAAAAGAAAATCAACTAAAAAACTTTTATAAAACTCTAATGGCAAAAGGAATCAACTAAAAAGCTTTTATAAACCTCTAGTATTTTTTAAACTAAAATTATATAAAATTTATGCAACTAAAATTATCAAAGTATTTTCTGTTCAAAACATGAAAAGCAGAAAGAATTATCATAAAGAATTTTTTGTTAGAAACTTTAGTAGCAAAAAGAATTTTTTTGATAGAAACTAAAATAACAAAATTTGTTTTTGAATATAATGATAAAACACAGTAAATATTAAATAGCAGGAAAAAGAATCACTCAAAATATTTTTTTATTGTGAAGTTATTCAAAACTAGTGATTCACACAAATTTCAAAGAATTAAAATTTAAACTATTCAAATTTGGAAACTAATGGAGTAACAGAAAGTTTATAATTATTCTGAGCTAAAAGCAAAAAGAATAAAAAAATAAAGCAAAAATTAAAAGAAAATAAATAATTCAAAAAACAAATAAAATACTGGAAAAACTAAAAAAATGCCGCCTAATGGGCCACACAGCCTGCATACGACTAGAAACCCATCTGTATATGGGCCAGGATGCAGGCCCGCAGGACCAATAGGCCCAACATGGTAGTGACAAGGGTAGGCAAGTAATGCCTGCATATTAGAGAGGAGCTCGGCACCTGAGCTGCAACACAGATTATAAATAGGTGATGAGCTCCCTTAGCTAGCGAGGTGGGACTAAACTTCCCACCGAACCGCGCCAGCACAAGGACTTTAATCCCGGTTGGTGGCACCAACCGGAACCAATGCTTCCCTTTGGTCCCGGTTGGTGGCACCAACCGGAACCAATGCCCACCCTTTAGTCCCGGTTGGTGCCACCAACCGGGACCAAAGCCCTCTGGTTCCCGCCCTTTGGGCTACTGAAAAGAGGCCTTTAGTCCCGGTTGGTGGCACCAACCGAGACTAACGGGGACATTCGTCCCGGTTGCTGTCACGAACCGGGACCAATGCGTCGTCTATATAACTAGCACTTGTGAAAATTTTCATTTAGTTCTTCTTCCCCGCCCCGACGCCGCCGCCAGGCTGCCCCTCTGCATCTCCATCACCGTCGTTGCCCTGCCTCCGACGCCGTCCCGCGCCGCCCAGACGCCGTCGCCGCCCCACGCCCCCGTGCCCCGACGCCGCTGGCCCCTGCCTCCTCGTCGCCGCACCGTGCCCCTTACCGTCGCCGTCGCCGCGCCCCTCACCATCGCCGTCGCCGCGCCCCTCACTGTCGCCATCCCCGTGCCCTGCCGATCATCGCCGCCCCCTTGCGTAGTGAGCTATATGAATTTTCCTAATTTAATTAGATGTGTAGTTAATTTAGATGTGTATTTAATTTAGATATGCAAAGAATATGTCAAAAAAAATTCCTGTTCATAGAATTTTTATGATTTTTTCCTGTTGTAATTTTGTTCATATAATTTTAATGATTTTTTTGTTCATAAAATTTTCTTTGTCAATTTATGTATATGTTTATATTGTGTATGTATAGGAAAATTATGTATGATCAAAGTCATTTATGTATATGTTCATATTTAGAAGCAAAAGCAGGAGAGGAAAAAGGAAAATAAGAAGAGAAAGTGTTTAATATAATTAGTTAGAAAAATAATAGAACTAGTTTAAACTAGTTTATTTTTAGTAAGTACTACTTTATTTTATTTATAGTAACTGCTTAGTAGTTGAACTAGTTGATTTAATAAAACTACTATATTTTACTATAGAAGTAGTTTATTTTTAGTAAGTACTACTTTATTTATTTATAGTAAGTGCTTAGTAGTTGAACTAGTTGATTTAATAAAACTACTTTATTACTATATATAGAAGTAGTTTATTTTTAGCAAGAAAATTAATAGAACTAGTTTATTTTTTTAGTTCGAGCAATTAATCCCGCATTGGCGTCGACGATGCCTATCACGCATCCTCGTCGTTGACTCGGCAGAGGAGGCCGACTTGATCAGAGGGGCCATGTCCGGGACTGGGCTCCGTCGGACTGGTATTTGGGGGTGCTACCTTCCTGGGGGCGTAGGTTGGTGAGGAGCC
Organism: Triticum dicoccoides; assembly: GCF_002162155.2. NCBI lineage: Eukaryota > Viridiplantae > Streptophyta > Magnoliopsida > Poales > Poaceae > Triticum > Triticum dicoccoides. Next base: position 584,657,782 of record NC_041385.1, read on the forward strand.
AGCCCGTTGTTGACCCGATCCTTATTTAGTGGCAGTCGCGTGGGCCAGTGACTGTGCCGAGGCTTCCGGACACCGCGAAGGTGGTATATCACCGTGTCAGCGAGGAGGACGAGCATGTCCGTCGCTACATGGTTGCGTTGAAGGGCAGGTTCGACAATACCTGGCAGGTTCTTCAGGGATCTCACTGGAGCTATGATCATGTGATGGTTCCTTCTCTTTGGGTGTCCATCGCCCGCGACGATACCCACCGGGCGCTACCGTTCTAGCGGTATTAGCGATCCTATATGTATGATAGTATTCGAGGAGTATTACTAGTGATAATATTCGATGATGTACGGACACAAGAGATGATGTACTTTTGCTTATAATTGAATGCTTGCTAATTTGAATACTACTTTATTTTACGATTTGGTTTTGCTTACTGAATGCTCAAATTGGAAAAGTACTCCTACTTTGAATGCTAAAATTGGAGAGCACTATGCAGAAATCTAGGAGCCCCCTCTATCATCCGCGCCGTTGTCCCCGTCACCGACCCCCCTCCGACCTCGAGGTGAGACCAGCCAAATCTCCATGTTAATATGAGTCCTATAATATGAGTCATCGGGTTGACTTTAAGTCTGTCAAGTCTCCACCTATATGAGAGGACGAAGAATCCCGACTGTTGTCGTGGGGTAGCTTCTCCTTCGTTCCCATGTGCTAGACACAGTGTGTAATGCACTCGGGAACAAAAGGAGGAGCTACCATCACCGACGGTCTCCAATGTCATAGAGGAATCAGTGAGGGAGAGTCTCCAACCATATATATATGAGAGGACGAAGAATCCCGATTGTTGTCGTGGGGGTAGCTTCTCCTTCATTCCTGTGTGCTAGACAATTTGGTGTAATGCACTCGGGAATGAAAGGAGGAGCTACCATCACCGACGGTTGAATATGTACACCACATGAGCTGAGAGTTTTTTAGTACATATATTTAATTGTACAAGTTTAATATTTGAATTATGAACATAGGAAATGTCGTACTCGGACGACGAAAACTGCTCAGGGGAGTGCGACTGGTGCCACATGACCGAGGTATGTGCGACATGTTCCTTGAGCTGGATGAAGATCGGCGCTTCAACATTAAGCTCGAGGAGACCTTCGATGTTGAAACGGTACACAATGACGACAATAGTTTTTTTCGTAATTAAGCATGACTTCAACTATTTTAACGTGTACTTTTCATCTTTTCCAATTCGACTAGCTTATTCCATGCTATGCAAGATGCTATGTCTTGGAGAGGATGGGTTTTGAAGACCATGAAAGTATGGAAACAAAGAAAAATCACCTAAGGGCCCATCATGGTGTGGATTTTGAAGTAAAGTTGTACAATTTTGAGAGTGTAACCCATTTTGGTTGCAAAAATTGGGAAGCACTTTGCAAGATGTATGGTTTTGATGAGGGTATGCTTGTCACCATGGATCTTGGTGATCCTAATATCGAGCAAGACAATATGGACATTTGGGTCCTTGTTGATACGCTTCCAATTCTCCCCCTATGTGAGCTTCTCAAGCATAGTTATTAAGTAATATATTGTTTATTTCAAAATAGTTGACAGCTTATTTTCATTCTTCAAAGAATGTGCGGAAGATGGTAGACAAAACCCACTACACCGATGGCTCCGAATTAACTTATAAGGAGAAAAATCATCTGATCGTATTTTGTAATGATCTTGAGAATTACAATATCTACAATCCAACTCCTCAACATTATGGTCAATACGTGCCACTAGTGCACGTGTTGAACTACGGTAACTACCATGGAGATACCCTGGTAAGATTTTTTACTATTACGACATCCGTGCATCTTTTGCATACTTCTAAAACTAGTACATCATTGCTAACTACGAAGTTATTACTATGTTTTTCAACAGATAATCCCGAATGATTGTGTGCCTCATCTGATGTATACACACGGTCGCCTTGATGTTTTGAACATACAACCAGGTCATCCTACGAATCTCAATTGTCCATACCGGATTTCTAAAAGAAGTGGAGACATGACAATCAAAGAATGGAAAAAAATGTATGGACAGTCATAAGGAGCTTCTTGGAAGCAAAAGGAAGTGAAGCGCAAGAATTGGAGACAGGATGATCTCCACAGGGTCTATATTGTTTTATGCTATTTTACCTTAAAGAGAGTATATTTATACCTCATAATGATGATCATGTGCTAATAACAATTAAGTAGGGTTGGTTCGATGACTATGAGGATGATGATCATATGACTTGTTATTAATAACGAGTAGAAGTTGTATGATGATGATTGAGGGAGTCCTGGATTAGGGGGTGTCCGGATAGCCGGACTACCATCATCAGCCGGACTATCATCATCGACCGGACTCCAAGACTATGAAGATACAAGATTGAAGACTTCGTCCCGTGTCCGGATGGGACTTTCCTTGGCGTGGAAGGCAAGCTTGGCGATACGGATACGTAGATCTCCTACCATTGTAACCGACTCTATGTAACCCTAGCCCTCTCCGGTGTCTATATAAACCGGATGGCTCTAGTCCGTAGAACAACAACAACAACAACAACAACCATTACAATCATACCATAGGCTAGCTTCTAGAGTTTAGCCTCCTTGATCTCGTGGTAGATCCACTCTTGTAAACATCCACAATATCAATATCAATCAAGCAGGACGTAGGGTTTTACCTCCATCAAGAGGGCCCGAACCTGGGTAAAACATCGTGTCCCTTGTCTCCTGTTACCATCCGCCTAGACGCACAGTTCGGGACCCCCTACCCGAGATCCGCCGGTTTTGACACCGACAATGATTAATTAGTAGGACTTGTTATTATATATGATGATGCATGTGATGCGAGCGGGTGAAATGAACATGGATTGGATTAAAGTGAAGGCAACATGCATGTGGTGCATGTCGAAAGTAGTACAATCCAAACTTGATCAAGTTAGGATTAGTATTACTTTCAACATGCACCACATGTTGCCTTCACTTCAATCTAAGCCATGTTAACGTTAGGCATAGCAATAGCGTTGGTAAACCAAGCACGGAGATATATAAGAGAGGACACTTCTCTCTATTAGCTAGCTAATAACAACCTAAATTAACCCCCCAAACCCCTAAACCAGCCCTTTCAAGAAAAAACCTCAGCTCCAGCCAGCTGCTGATGCGTGGATGCCTATTGGTCCCCGGTTGGTGTCACCAGCCAGGACCAAAGGCCCCCCTGCCTGGGCTGGCCACAGCAGCCACGTGGAGGCCCATCTGTCCCGATTCGTGTAAGAATCGGGACTAAAGGCCAAGGGTATTAGTAACGACCTTTTAGTCCCGGTTCCAAAACCGGGACAAAAGGCCCTTACGAACCGGGACAAAAAGCCCTTTTTTCTACTAGTGCCATCAGGTTGAATTCTAGCAGATATGTACCACTTCCAAGGCTTGGCGCTTCCATCAAAACCTCTGCACCTCACATAAAATTTCTTTCTATCAGTCCACATAGTCTTGGCATCATACTCATGTTTGACTGCATAAGTCTTGAAACACATCCTAAACTCCCTCATGCTTGGGAACAACTTTCCTACTTCAATAACAGGATTTTCTTTGTCATACACACTTACAAGCTCATCATCATATGCATCATCTACATCATCTGCAACATCTTTCATCAGATGTCCATCCACATCTTCACAATCATCTATGTTACCATCATTAGGCAAACTCGATTCACCCCTCTCTTCCTTATCTTGATCATCTACTGGAATGCCAAATTTTTGGGCTATCTTAGTGTCAGCCATTGGTGCAATGACCAAATCAGTAGTGTCTTCTAATTCTACGGAATTCCAATCAACACAAATAACCCTTGCAGCACCATGACAACCCTCTTGTGCATCTTGGCCATCCCCCTCTATTACTATCACTTCACCCGTACACATGGGCGTTATCTGTCTCTGTGAAGCCCAATCATCATCTACCATCTGAGAAGCCAACTTTGAGGGAACATATCCAACCTTCGAATATGATTTCAGATCAACAAACTCTGCATGAAAGGTGGCATGTTTGCTTGCCAAGCCGTCTTTCCGATTGATTTCATCAACCATCTCTTCACCATTCTCAATTCTCACATACTCACCCTTCCAATTATCAAACCATAACAATGCGACCTCTTGCTCTGGACCCAAAAAATGCCCTCCCCAATTTTCTCCACAACATTCCTCACGACCCTCTCTTCCATGCTTTGTATTTCCTGTGGACCAATCTCTGTAAATTCAACCTCCCATTTCATAATTATATCTCTCTCTATGTCTCACATGCTACCATCAACAAGCTTCGCTTTATACGGAAATAATTCAACATTGAATTCGAAGGTCTGAGCACCATCGCCCCTGTTTATCAATGGCGGGCACTGTGAGGTAGCGGAAGCAGACAAGGCACACATCACATAGGTTGGAAAGGGTGATTACCTGGTCGACGTTGTCTCTCGTAGCTCCATCTCATTCAGCCCAACGCCGCCGTCGCTCCCGAACCCCACCCACCTTCACAATCTGGATCCCGTGGAAAACAGAGCCTCACTTGGTCAGATCTAACTCAAGACGGAGGGGAACAGGTCTAGGGTGGAGAATACACACTCACCACACACGCCACCGCGACCGTGAGCGAAAGCTCCGTCGGCAAAACGAAAGCTCCACTGCCGCCGCCGCCGACGACAATGAAGAAGGGAGCAGCAACCACAAGCAGGGGAGAAGCACGGGCTCAGTCAAGTAGGGAATTGATGCACTGCCAAGTGGGACCCACCACCAGATGCACTGATCAGTTTGACCCCATCTTTTTAACTTATCTGCATCCCCCGTTGACGACTGTTCCCGTGTTTTAACCACCTGGTCGTATTGGGGCTATTATTGTCATGTAAGACGGTGCACGTGAGCTATGTCTGTCAACTACGTCGCCTTCTTTCCACTTCACATCAGAAACGACGCACATGAGC